>NW_016690323.1:932173-1048337 GCF_001604755.1 Lepidothrix coronata | reverse complement strand
CCCCGGGGGCTGGGAATCGAACCCGGGTCGCAGCGGTGAGAGTCCTGCACCCTAACCACTAGACCACCAGGGGCCCCTCAATGCTCAAAGATAGAATAAGGAGTAATGGACATAAACTAAAGTTCAAGAAGTTTCACCTCAACATGAGGAAAAGTTAGTGGCAGAGCACTGGAACAGGCTTCCCAGGGAGGCCATGGAGTCTCTGTCTGGGAACATTCAAAACCCACCTGGATGCATTCCATTTTAACCTGTTGTTGGTGACCCTGCCTTGGCAGGGGAGTTGGACTAGATGATCTCCAGAGGCCCCTTTTAACCCTAACAATTCTGTGATTCTGTAAATCCCAAGATATTTTGAAGATAGAAACTATACTGTAGAGATTCCTCTTGGAATGGATACCTACACCTGAGCATTGAACATGTCTATACACAGAATCACAGAATCAATTAGCTTGGAAAAGGCCTCTGAAATCATTGAGTCCAATGATGTACCATGTCAACTAGACTATGGCACTAAGTGCCACATCCACTCTTTCCTTAAACACCTCCAGGGATGGTGACTCCACCACCTCCCTGGGCAGTCCATTCCAATGCCCAATCACTCTTCCTGTGAAGAACTTCTTCCTAATGTCTAACCTAAACCTCCCCTGGTGCAGCTTAAAGCAGTGTCTTCTTGTCCTGTTGCTATTTGCCTGGGAGAAGAGACCGACTCCCACCTGGGTACAAGCTTACAACCTCCTTTCAGGTAGTTGTAGAGTCTCCCCTGAGACTCCTCCAGCCTCTCCTCACAGGACTTGTGCTCTGGGACCCTTCCCTAGCCTCATTGCCCTTCTTTGGACATGCTCCGGCACCTCAATGTCCTTCCTATATTGAGGGGCCCAGAACTGGACACAGTACTCAAGGTGTGGCCTCACCAGTGCCAAATAAAGGGGAAGAATCACTTCCCTGGTCCTGTTGGACACACTATTCCTGATAGAGGCCAAGATGCCATTGGCCTTCTAGGCTACCTGGGCACACTGCTGGCTCATATTCAGCTTCCTGTTAATCGGAACTCCCCGGTCCCTTTCTGCCTGGCCACTGTCCAGCAGTCTGTAGCACTGCATGGCGTTGTTGTGGCCAAAGTGCAGGACCCAGCACTTTGTCTTGTTGAACCTCATCCTGTTGGATTCAGCCCATCTATCCAGCCTGTCCAGGTCTCTCTGCAGAGCCCTCCCGCTTTCCAGCAGATCAACACTCCCCCACAACTTGGTGTCATCTGGAAATTTGATAATAGTGGACTTGATCCCCTCATCCAAATCATCAATAATGATATTAACAGGACTGGGCCCAACACTCATCCCTGGGGGACACAGCTAGTGACTGGCTGCCAACATTTAAGTAGCTAAAACAGAGCTTGGTTTTAAGAAATTAAATAAGACTTTGCTTCAGCACGCATTTGTCCCATTAACTTTTGTGGAACTTCAGCACAAGCTTTAAAGCTCAACAAGAATTTTAGAGCTATTTTGAATACAGAACCTTAAACCGATGGTTTAAAACTTGGAAGAGGAAGTATGTTTATATTTTGCTTGAGCCAATCAGTACTTAATGAATGTCAGTTTGCTGACAACACCCAGATACCTAACTTCATGCGGCAATTCGCATTTGTCAGTTTGTTACATGTGTTCTGGGGGGAAAATACAGAGCAAAAGAAAACTGAAAGAACTAAATAGAGAAATTGCCCACTTGAGCATTTCAATTTTGCTGATAAGACTTTGAAACTCACAACTTATTTAGTTGAATGCTGTTTTGGGGGACTATCAGAGACACATGATGAGATGAATGAGATGGGGACGTACGGGTTTACACATTTGTTGATTCTTCTTGGTTGGTGACATTTGTTCTCCGAACCTGGATTTGATAGCACAAAAATGTCTTTGAGGAAAAAACATGAAATAAGACCCTGTTCTCAGGCCTTCTTCTTTCACACCTCTTTGACAGTGTGAAGAGGCATGAGAGTCAGTGAAAATAACAGAGAAAATTCGTGCTTGTTAATTACTACTGAGCATATTACTTACTCTCATGAGTAAATCCACTGGAATTGGGGTATAAATCACTGTGCTTGGTTGTAAATGTTTTCAAGACTGAGAACTCTTCTGAGTCTTCAGGGATATTTTGCTGTGTGTGTGTGCCAATTACACTTTTACAACTCATCTCTCTTGTGCGCATTTTCCCAGCAGCATCTCCCTTTCCTATTAAGTTATGATGGCCCAGTGGGCCACAGGATGTGCCTATTAAACAAGATGCCAATGGGTTATGCTCAGAATAGTATTTTTTTTAATTAATTTAATTTTAAATTATAACCATTTTGGAGGCAGTAAGGGGTTGTGCAACAATACATCCATTCTGCAACTCCTTCATAAGAAGTTTATTGGCTCACCTTGCTACTTTAGTAGAAACATCTCTGAACAAATACGTGTCAGTGCAATGCCAGTTCATTCAGTTTTATGCAAAAGCAAAGCTACAGGATTCGGAGAAAGTTGCTAGGAATACCTGACACTGTGTCATTAGTTTTTGCTTGCATGGAATGGTAAAAGGTTTTCCATTTGCTCACATTATTTAAAAAGGAAGAAAGAAATAAGGCAGTCTCTTCTTTGGAGAAGTGAGAGCTCTAAAACCCACAGTGGGTCTGAGGTCATAAATTAAAGGTTACATTTTGAGAAAAAAATATTGCATAATTTAGGAAAAGTATGTCTGGGTTTTATAAACATTTTTTCCCCTTTAAGTAGGTATTTTTTAGTATAAAAGAGAAAAAACACATGTGAGTATACAAATATTTTGCCATCACTGTGCCTCATCAATGGTATCTTCTACCTGAACTTGACCCAAGGGACTTTCCACTGAATTAATGTATGCTTGTATGATGCTGATTTTTTTTTTCTTTTATCACTTATCACTTGTTTAGCCTATATCCAGGATATATGCATTTTCCTGTTAGAGAGGGCTATAATATCACCTATGGGCATATGCTGTTTCTGTTTCAGCTGCATTCAAAACAAGCTCTTCAGCCCAAAATTAAACCCTTGCTTCCTTTCTAGAGAGAGAAAAAAAAAAAAAAAAGAAAATTCTCACAGCTACATCTGGCACTCAAAAATCTCATCAGAGGACTGGAAAAAAATCTATTCATTATTAGCAAAAATTGTCCACTGTTAATAGAGTAAGCAATGGGTTCCTGTTCTCATCTCAACTGGGAATGAAGCTGGCTTGTCTGTTTGAACTGAGGTGACGAAAACCATTTCTTGATTGAATTCACGTAACATCTGGTTACACAATCAATTCAGAATATCCTTATGCATAATACTAACTTGCTCTGGATTATATTATTTTTCTGCATCCAGTGCCAGCAGAAGTTATCATCTGTACACTGACAGCCTATCACTGCATATAATGTGAACTTAGGGCACATCTTTATCTCCCTGAGTATCTTTATAGAGGACAGACATCTTTTTACTTGTTTTTAACCATATTTCTCTGTGTTTTTCAGATGAAAAAAGATTATATGTGGAGCCAGACATCTCAGGATTTTGCAATTTCTGCCAAGGAAACAGAGACCATAGAGTCATAGAATATGCTGCACTGGAAGGACCCCTTAAGGATGATTGAGTCCAACACTTAGCCCTGCACAGGACCATACCCAAGAGTCACAGCATGTGCCTGGGAGTATTGTCCAAACACTTCTTGAACTCTGTCAGGCTTAGTGCTGTTGAGACTTTCCTGGGGAGCCTGTTCCAGTGCTCAACCACCCTCTGCTTGAAGAACCTTTTTCTAGTATCCAACCTAAAGCTCCCCCGACACAACTTCAGGCCATTCCCTTGGGTTCTGTCGCTGGTCACCACAGAGAAGAGATCAGTGCCTGTCCCTCCTCTTCCCCTCACAAGAAAGTTGTAGACTGCAATGAGGTCTCCCCTCATTCTCCTCTTCTCCAGGCTGAGCAGACCAAGTGACCTCAGCAGTTCCTCACACAGCTTCCCCTCAAGGCCCTTCATCATCTTTGTTGTTCTCCTTTGGATACTTTCTAACAGCTTAATATCTTTCTTATATTGTGGTGCCCACACTGCACACAATATTCAAGGTGAGGCCACACCAGTGCAGAGCAGAGCAGAACAATCTCCTCCCTCGATTGGCTGGTGATGCTTTGCCTGATGCCCCTCAGGACACAGTTGGCCCTCCTGGCTGCCAGGACACTGCTGACTCACATTCAACTTGCCATCAACCAGGACCCCCAGGTTCCTGTCCGCAGCACTGCTTCCCAGCATCCCATTCCCCAGTCTGTACATACATCCCGGGTTGCCCCATCTCAAATGCAGAATCTGGCACTTTTCCTTGTTGAACTTCATATGGTTGGTGATTGCCCAGTCCCCTAATTTGTCAAGGTCTCTCTGCAGGTCATTTGTCTTCCCAAGTCACCATTATGCATGATGGAGCCCTGGGGATGGCTGAACACCTCCATGTCCATGGGAAGTGGTGAATGAATTTCTTGTTTTACTGTGCTTGCGTGTGTGCCTTTTGCTTTACCTATTAAACTATATCTCAACCCATGAGTTTTCTCACTTTTATTCTTCCGATTCTCTCCCCCATCCCACTGGTGGGCAATGAGTAAGCAGCTATGTTGCACTTAGTTGCCAGCTGGGTTCAAACCATAACAACTTTATTAGAAAACATACAAGTGATTTAAAGATTTACAATCAGAACAAATAAGAATTCAAAAGGTTCCTTGACCAGTTCAGCACTTTGTTGCCACAGTGTGTGATCTCCTATGTCCTGTTTATTATATGAAAGCCTTAGTTAATTTCAGAGTAAAATTTAACAAGTAATTAGTATTATTTGTAGATAAAAAGTTAGATGCTTTAAAGAACCCTAAGGTATTGAACCAAACCTTCATGTGTATCAGCTAGCAGTGGTCCACTGACATTTGAAAGATAGAGATTAAATTGGGGAAGGCATTACTGAATAATCTTAACTTTAATATAAAAATAGATGGTGACTGTAAGAGACAGAAACTCCTCTGCACTACCTATAATACAAATAGATGGTATTTCAAATTTTTACCTTTTAATTAAAGGAAAGACCCAGTAGAAGGGGAGAAGTCACTGACCGGTAAAAGTTTGTGTCTAAAGTAATAGAGAAGATCAAGGCCTGAACTGTGAATAAAACCCGTGTTTTCTGAGTTTCTGCCTAATGCTGTCTCCACTCTCTGATGCTGCCTGTAAGGCAATGAAACGTGTGTAGACATGTAACCCCATCTTTTCTTTCATATACTGTGTGACATGAAGGTTGGAACATTGTCAGTCGGGTTCTCTGTTGTGCGTGGTCTAATATCTACCAATGCCTGTACATTTGTGCAGACAGCTGAGTGCTTGATTTGCAAAGGAATAGCAGAACACGCAAATAGCTAGTGAGACACAAGGCGCTGTCAGTGCCTGTAATACAGGGAAGCATACAGTCAAGGTGACTACACGAATGACATAGATGAACTGTTTTGCAGGTGCACTTTTGCAAAGCCAGGTGAGGGAAAAGTCACAATGCATGAATAATTTTAGCTCATGACTATAACTCTCTGTTGTCAATTCCAGTTCTGTTTGTCATCAGACAAAGGCACTCAAGACAGTAAACCATTACGGCTCTGCATTCATCTATACCCAAGGGGGCCTTTTTAAAGAGACAAATTGATTTTTGCCACCAGACAATGATTCATGCATACAAAATAGGGGAGTACTTATGAATCCCTATATTCATTTCCCCAGGGCGCTTGGTAAGGTGTGTTGTTTTCCTGATTTGTTTAAGAATAGATTTTGAGAAAGAAACAAAACAAAGCAAAACACAACCCCCTAATGTTTTTAACCCCTGCCTCAATAATACAATTTATCTATCAGCGTTCAGATAAATATTTTCACTCCCTATAGAGGGCTTAAATTTTTGGTTTACACTGTATTGATATGGTCAAATTGTTTGCCAAGTGCTGTGTATAGAACTTTTAAAACAAATCTTTGCTTGGCTATTTTCAGGAAGAAAAGAAGAAAATCCAAGTAAAAGGGATTGATTCTGTTTTCTTTACAGGGGCCTTTTGAGATGCCTTAAAGTCCAAGGTGTTCACTGGAGATGTGTAAAACCTGCATCCTTTTAGAGGAGCAATTGGAACCCAGGTGGGACACTAATTTCTATATAACCATGCAGAGGAGGAAAGATTTGGACAAAGTAATAGAAATTGAAGGCAGACTTGTTAAACTAAGTGTATCTCTACTCGAAGACCAAAACTGCAATTGTCCTACTTTTCAAATTAAGGAATATTGGATTTTAATAATTTTAACTTTCTCAAAAAATGGTTTTCTTTCTGCAAGAGGCTTTGGTTTTGTTTCTTTTATTGTTTGGGATTATTTCTCTATCATTTAATAGAAATATGTGACAGTTATATAAGACTGAATGTCAGAGATAATGTGATTGAGAGAGCTTAGCTTTCAAGTTAGGTTTGTAAATTATCAGCAGTGCAGAAAAAGTGATTAAAAAAGCATCACCTAGAGCAACAGACCTGCAGCACACACTGAAAGTTGCATCTGTTGATATAAGATGGAGCCAAAAATGGACTTCTAGGAGAAAGTAGGTGGAGGTGGAGATTTGTCTTGGTTTAGAGGGGCAGAGACTTCGAACAGATGTCTCCTCCCATGGATTCAATGCCCCTGGTTTTTCCAGTACAGAGAGAGAGACCAAATACACCCAGAAGAAAGTGAAAAAATAACTTTTTACCAAGAATGCTAATAACAATACTGATAACACTGGGTTAAACCAACTGAGATGTTGCAGCTGTCTCTGATGTCAGTGCAGCTGAGTCCATTTTGGCCCATTATGGCTCGTCAACAAGAGATGAAAACCTTCAGCCTGGGTGTGAATGTTCCCAGGAGTTATCACAGCTGAGCCATTTGTGCAAGGAAAAAGAAACACTACTCCATCTCACAGGATTTGCCTCTTTCCTTATCTTGTTTAACACCCAGGTTGTAGCCTGAGGTGTCAGATGTGCACACCTTCAGCCCCTGGCCCAGGTGGCCACTCTGCATGTTGTTAGGAAAGCACACTGCTGACTGAGCCATCAGCACCAATAGTCTGTCTCTTACACCACCTCGGTGGTCACTGCAGATGGTCAAATGTTTGAGTCATTAGTCATTAGCGGTTTAGTCTCTTTAAAAAAGGTAAAACACCAAAAAGCCAAAAACGCATATTTGGAGAAAAGAGAAAAGGTGAATACCAGAATTTTTGTGTAGCCCAGGACAAGGTTGGAGAGAATGAAGCTTAGTTTCTGAAAGCTGCAACTGCTTTTGCTTTAGTAGTTCATGCCATAAAGTCTGCATGCCCTTCTTGTCTTCCTCCTCGTTTTTACATCAATAACCATTGAATGTGGATAACATTGATATGGAAAAATAACGTATTCTAACTTTTTTCATTTCCCTATAGAGGTTCACATTCCAACACAGTGTTACATTTAGTTTTAGCCAGTGACTCTTTAATAAAGATCATAGAATCATAGAATTCTGCCTAAATCTCCTCAGCCTCTCATATAAAAGACATCATTCCTCCAACACAAGACTACAACATGCCTCCACCACCTTGGCCTGACTCCCACCTGATATGAATGGTCTACTTCACTTCTTGTGATGGCCATTGCTCAATACACTTGGTGGGGTTTACCAAACAGCTAAACTTACTTGACAATACCCACGCACATTTGGTCAGAGCTTTCTCACTACTCAGCTCTATTGACTAAACTTCACTTTTTAGTGGGGTGCTTGAACTCTGTAACCCTGTCAGCCACCAACAGATGAATCTTGACCGAGGTGTTTACAGTGTGAAGTTGACTCTCAAACTTAATGTCTAAGGTCAGTGAAAGAGACATGCATGGTGATTCATGATATGAAAATAGAATTGAATATTTTTGTTTTCCACATTTAAACACATAGCACCACAATGAAAAACATGAATAGGATTAACACAACTTCCAATTTATGTCTTGAATAAATACATTATCTTATTCCTATTTGCATGTCTCCAGATTCTGAGATCATGAATAGATCAAAAAGGTGCCAAATTAACTTTATGTATGGCTGCAATATATATCTTAACTAAAAATTATGAATACTGTTATCTGTTATAGAAATTTCAATGTACCTTCTTCATATGCTGCATAATATATTTATATGTATCTGTAATATATACATATATGTAGATCTACATAAGAGTTTGAAAGAGTTCTTATTTAGACTGGGCATGGAGGCCAGGCTTTGGTCCACCTGATGTAGTAGGTGGAACATATTGATCACCTGCAGAGAAATTAAACTGCCTAGGGAAGGGCTACTCGGTGCAAAATATCATAGCTCTCTTCTTTGACTGAGCCCTAATGATTTGCACCCATTGGTCTTGGATAAAGAGCTAAGTCCAGTTGGCTGGCCACCAGCTGGCAACACATTGCGATCAGTGTGACACAGGAATCACATTTCAATTGATCTGCTATTTTTTCCTTTGCTTTAGTGTATTTCACAACACAGAAGTTTTGCCAGAGAACAAAGTAGTAGGAAGTGGGAGATACTATCTAAAATCACATGTAGTTCTCTGAAAATCTAAGACTTTGGTGCCTACATTTTCTAAACTTTCTCTGCATAACCCAGAATCCAGGCCTTTGTTTTTTATTTTATCTTTCTTCTGGATGTTTTATATCTATACTCTTTCCTAAGTTCCCAATGATCTTAAACATTTCGAAATATTCACAGATCCTAAATCTCAACTAAATGCAAAACATAAAACAGCTACAAAAGTCAAAGGCAGCTTTATAACACAAAGGCAAGCAAAGTTTTATATTTCCTGGTGTAATATGAGCCCTTGAGTTTAAGCAAACATGGGAATACTTCAAAGGATGACTGACTGATAGAAAATACCAAAATGAGAAGGAGAGAAAAGAATATAAATCTACAGACATCTATCAGTGACTCATTTAAAAATACAGAGGAGTAAACGGGATGGAGGATACATAGTGAGATGAAACTGGAACAGAGAGGGTGAAAGCAGAGCTGCTGCTGAGACATAGAAAGGATGCAGAGGATAAAAGGGTACGGAGCAGTCAAGAAATAAGGAAATAATTAATAAAGAGGGAAAATATAGAGGCTACCTACTTCATTCTTGTTAAAAAGGTATAGCCGTGATTTGAGCAGGACAAAATAGAAAAAAAAAATCAAATCTTCAGTCCAATTTATTCCGCACATTTGAGAGCAGATAATCTTTCTTATGTTTTCAGGGGAAGAATGCATTGTACATTTTTGATTAAGATTCAGATATGAGGCATAGTAGTAATAGTAGTCTCAGGAAGGTTCCTTTTTTTTCTCTTCTGTTTTTTTTCTCTCATATCCTGATATTTCTGTTAGAGGTAGGAAGTATGAGAGCTATAAAAAGGAAATTAGCTATGAGATTGGAAGTAGGTAATGGAAAACTAAACTGTTGCAAAAATTATAAAATTTTGTCTTAAATGCATTTTTTCTCAGTTGAGTTTTTAGTAGGAAATTGTCCATATTAAAGTCATGAATAACATATAGATCAAGAAACATATGAAGAATTTTTGCCCCTATGATAGTACATCCCAGGTTTATCAACAACTTCTTGCCAGCCTGGGTACAGGTGGAAGAGCTTGCTTTGCTGACACATGTGCTGTACTAATTCTAAATTTTTATTGTATTTCAGCCTGTGGTCTGTCCAAAACCAACCCAGTTTTTACTATGGTAGTTCAGTGAAACTTGCCCCTAGGATATCTCTCATTTACTTCTTTCTTATCAGAAAAAAAACCTCTTATACTCTTAACTACCACTAAATTCCTCCCATGGTTATGGTGGTAGCATGACAGCTTCACATCCCCTTTAGGATGATGATTTGGAAAAGCCCCACTTTTTATTGGACCATCCTAGGTAATATGTACTTTTTTTCCCCAAGGAATAATGATTCTGAGGATGCAGATGCTTGTTGTGTGTTGATGCTTGCCAGCAGTTAAGCACTCACTCCCTCACTCCCTCCCTCCCTCCCTTCCTCCCCACCTCCTACAGCAGGATAGGGGAGAGTATCAGAACAACAAAACCTGAAAACGTACGTATTGAGATAAAGCAGTTTAATAAGTGAAACAAAGCAGATGTTTTGACACTTCCTGTAAAGCAGGGCCTCAGCATGCAGAACAGCTGCTTGGGAAGACAAATGCCATAACTCCAAATGTCTCTCCCCTCCTTATCCTACCCTTGAGCTTTTATTGCTGAGCATGATATAATATGATATAATTAATTTTGGCTGTGCTGTCTGGACCCTCCCAACCTCTTTTCGACTCCCAGCCCACTTGCTGGGTGGACAGCATGAGAAACAGATGAAGCCTTGATGTTTCACTGTATGACACTAGCCAAAACATTGATTACTATCACTATTTTAGACACATATCCAAAATATAGTATATGGTCTACTATGAAGAAAGTTAACTTTATCCTAGGCAGAACTGTTCTCCTGTAAAATACAACTGGATAAATTCTGCTATAACTTATGAAAATTATTCTTATTCAAATATGTAGGCAATTAATTTGGATTTATTCAGACATAAATAGCGAGAGGAATAACTACTGTCTTTGACTGATTACTTCTAACTAAGACAGGTAAAAATGAGAGGAGAATTAGGTAATTTTTTTTAAGATAGAAACTTGCTTAAATTAAAGTACAAAGCCAGAAAGCGCTTTAGAGAAACAGGTCTAAACTAATTCCCAATAATTTTCTCATGTAGCTGGGGAACATTTCAACTTCTATTTAAGCTTTAAGAAAAGAAAAGAAAACAAAGCAATATAGATTCCTTATTACCGTAGGTTAACAGTATATTATTTATTCTAATTTTATTTTAATTCTAAATACTCTAATGTTTATTTTAATTCTAAGTAAATATTTTGCATCTTTATTATAGTTTTTGCACTATTTAACCTGAAGAACTGCACCATCTTCTGCTTGAATAGAGACAGATTACTGAGTTTGAGTACCTAATAAGGAAGCTAAATGTCAAGTTTCTGCTAAGAATACAAGTTTCCAAATGACACTACCATTGTTATAATTCCTTGCAGTATGTTGGTATTCCTAAATGGTATGAGTTCTACCATTTCAACAAAGTCTATAGCAGTAATCTGATAATAAATCTGTTTTGTACACCAAACATACCTAGAGAGGATAGGGAAAAATAAATCAGGTCTAAGAGGCTGGTTTGATCCTTTGAGAAGAATGGCCATAGAAAACATCTGTGACAATATTCAACATGTGAATAAAATAAGTTGGTAGAATGTAGCATTTTACCTTTTGGAAGCCTAAGATCTACCTTTTTCCTGTGATGAATATTCTAGAAGATATGTAGCCAGGATATCTTAATTTTGATATCTGCACATCTGAAGGCAGTAACTGCACCAGCAAGGTTTTTAGCCTCATCTTCAGTACTACAAGAACAAAGATTCCTTTTATACAAAGTGTTCTCCATATTTATTGACTCATAATGCTTATTGAGATGCCCTTGGTTTAATGTTTAAATGTTTCTAACTATTGTTTATAGTAACAAAATATTACTTAATGGGAAAAAGTTCCATTTCTTGTCCACCAGGATCTTCAGGGCCTTTTCTGCAAAGATACTTCCCAGCCAGTCAGCCCCAGCCTTTACTGGAGCATGTGTTTAGTCCTCTCCAAGTACAGGACTTGGAGTTCTCCATAGTTAAACTCCAAGAGGTTTCTCTCTGCCCACGTCTCTGGCCTGTCAAGGTAATTTTGAATTAAGTACAACTACCCGATGCATCAACGTGGTGGATTGGCCCGGCTCACATCCAAGCACTGACACAGCCACTCACTCACTTCCTTCTCATCCCGTGGCATCAGGATGAGGGGGAAAATAGAATCACAGAATCACAGGGACCCTAAAGACCATTAAATCCAACTCCCTGTTACTTACGGGCTGCTTGAAATTGAAACTATTTAAGAGCATTTTCCAGACACTCCATGAACTCTGACAGGAAAATAAGAAGAATGAGAGCAAGAAAGTTCATGGGACAGGGAGATAACTTAGCAGTTACTGATGCAGGTAGCAGATACCTGACTCAGAGGAATTTGACTTAGTTTATTTCCATATAATATGGATAATTGAGTACTGATAAAAATATTGGGAAATAAAAACAAAAAAAGAAACAAGCACACACTTATGGAAAACACCTCTCTACTGCCTTTTCCAGGCTCAGCTTTACTCTAGACTTTTCTTTTCCTACTTTGTTATTGATGCAGTTTATACTGAGTCTCTTCAGTGAGACAACTGGCATTGTAAGGTATGGTAGTGGTTTCTCTCTTCTGCTCCTTCCCTCTCACACTTCCTGTAGTTTGGTGTGAGTCCTTTACAGAATGCAATCCTTCCAAAGCTGTAATTATTCTGTCATGAGATCATCCATATATCATGGTCCCATTAGGAAAAATTTACTTTTGCATGGGTCCTCCACAAGCTGCTGCCCCTGCTGGGGCATGCCTGCCCTGCAATAGAGCACCTCCTACTCCTTTGACCTTAGTGCTCCCCCATTACTTCTCTGATTCCATTCTCTCTCTCCCTCTCCCTCTCCCTCTCCCTCTCCCTCTCTCTCTCCCTCTCCCTCTTCCTCTCTCATTTGCTGATGGGCTTAGCTGTGTCCTATGGTGGGTCCCTTGTCGAGCTGGCTGAAATTGATGGGAACCCCCCGTGTCCAGCACAGGGAAGACACTGGCCTATTCTAAAGAGAACACTGCCGTAGCCATACCAGTACCTTACACTACACTTAGTACCATCACCCACTCTTCCCAATTTTGTATCATCTTCAAGGTTGCTGAGGGTGCTCTCTGTCCTACCAACAAGATCAATAATGAATATGTTACATATTATTGGCCCTGATATTGCCTCCCTTCTGAGTGGGGATATTCCTCTTGAATGGCCACTAGTTGGACTTCGTGCCACTGATATTAACTTTTTGAGTTTATCAGTTCAGATAGTCCACCCTGCTGTCCATTCATCTAGTCTGTACTTCACTTTGTCAATAAGAAAGTTATGGGAGACAATGCCAAAAGACTTCTGCAGGTGCATCGTAAGGGAAAAAAACAACCTTTCTTTTTGAATTTAAATTGAAAATAAAGGAAAAAAAATCAAAATAAAAGGAGTGCACTATCTCTATATTATATCTCAGACAAGATTAAATAACTTCCCTAAAATCTCTGAGGCAGTCCCTGACAGAAGAAGTCATTAAGCCCATGTCCCCTGAACCAGTTCTCACATTACAGAGGAACCTTTTCATTTTGTAATCATTTTTCTATTTATTACCTACTCTGCCTTGAAGCTGTCCTCTTCAACTGTTTTTGAAATTAACCTTAAAGTTTCAATATCTCAGAGCAAGATGTGGTCACTTACATCTTGCATTTTTCACAGTCCTGGAAGAGCCTGAATATCATTCTTGCTTCTCTTTTCCCTATCACACAGAAAGTGAACTGCAGTAGTTGTGAAGTACTGCTGAACTGACAGGTTGGAGCTGCTGCTGACACTGTAGAAAAAGACTTCCCAGAAGGCTAAAACCTACATTTTTATCAAAGAAAAAAGCAATGAATTATTTGAACTGTTCTGTCTTGAACTACAGGTCTTTGAGATAACATATGGAATCACTTAATCCTTCTAAACCCATCTTATTTTAACTTTTATGTAACCATGCAAGTCTGTAACACTTCAGGAACTGTTAGGGCTGGTATTAAGGCTGATGGGCTGAGTGTGAGCTCAAACTCTGAAGATTCAAGTCAAAAACAGAAGCTTAAAGTTCAGGAAAAGTATATACTTAGATTTTTTTTTTTTTTACTTTTCAATGGACTCAAACCATATATATCCAGGTTATTTGTAACATTCATGAATCAACTGGTGAAAAAAGAAGTAATCAGTCCAGTGAATACTTCTTTTGAAAAGTAGTAAATGTATTGACTGAATGCATTTTAGGGAAAATATTATGTGGTAGTTGTGCCAGATAAATTTGAAATCAATTGGACTTGACTGCTGTTCTCATGTGACACATTTAGAGAAGCAGATTGATCTGTTTTTTGCAAGGTAAGTGCTTACAATTAAGTTTTGATTTTGCTATGTTACCAGCAGTGAAATAAAGGGGTAAGAGATGAGCAGTAACACTCTACTTCAAAGTATCAAAACCTTGCTAAAAGGATAAGAGCCTCCGTTTTATAAATAGAAATAAGAACTTCAGTCATCATTCAAGAAAATCCTATAAAAAGATGTTCTTTTTATTGGTGCATATGTTTAAAAAGTGCTGAGTCAACATGATGTAGGTGGTTAAAGATGTGCTGGTCAAGAAGGTATGAAATATACAAAAAGCATCACAGCCAAATAAACTGTAATCTGATAGTCACAAAATACACTTCTGTCTTCCTAGCCTAAGGACCTGTCTGCACTTAATCAGATTTGCAGCCAGTCAGTGACATGGCTTTTCTACAAAGTGCTACAATACAGTTGGCCAAGGCAGGGGCATAGGCCTAGGTTATGTATGAGAAAAAGAGAAAGAAAAAGAAAAAGAGAAGAAAAGGGAAAAGAAAAGACAAAAAAAGAAAAGAAAAAAAGAAAAAGAAAGAGAAAGAAGAGATACTGCATGGATAGAAGTAGATGCAAAACAAAGAGGCGAGCTTAGAGAGGCATTGGTAAGTATGGCAGTGTACTTCTTGCTTGAGGCACATTTTATTAATTGCCAAATGTTCAATCTCTTCATTACTCCTAAAATAATTTATTTTTCTGTACATTTAGGAAATTTTAAAAAAAAAAGAAATACAATATTCTCCCAACTCAGATGTTGAATAAAAGTGAGCTGAATGTGCAAAGTAAACTGCATGACAGAGGTTGCTTTTCTATATATTCCAGGCTTTGAAACATATGCTATGGACTTTATGTTTCATTTTAGTAAGAATAAAATGGAGTCATCAATGAACATCCCCTTAAAAGACACTTTGGGTGTCTTTTCATTGCATGAAGTGCTTCTAGTTACACCAGCTTTGTAGAGTCTGCATCATTGCATGCAACTCATACTAAATACTGAATCTTACTGTATGAAAAAGCACTGTTTCCCAAACGCAGTATATACCCTTCCCTACACTTCACTAAAACCCATCATTAGGAATCTATGAAGCAGGAGAAGAAAAACTGACAGAAAAGATTCATTTTAAAATACAACTAGACATCATGTTCTTTCACTCAAAACAAAATGAAACAATAATTGCAGCATGAGCTGAACCTGCAGAACATAACCAGCTAACCCTAATTGAATGCTGCTTTCCATTATTACGGAGGGCGGATTTGGCATTTATCCATTCTTTTATCTGAATCAGCACATGAAATTTTCTTCCTCTGAGTCAATTACCAAGCACTTTTGTTATAAATGACAGACAAACTGACAAGAACTCTTGCTCTACAAAGGTTTACTTTGAAGACACAATAAGTTTAAGTACAGATCTGATCTCCAAGTACTTTCTTCTTTCATATTTATGTATGTATTCAAATACACAGTTGTTAAATTGATTACCCCAATACATGATAATCCTGTATTGGAATAAATAACAGAGGAAACCACCACCTTTCTATAACATTATGTCAAAATCAAGCAAGCTGTGCTAAAGGACTGAATCCTTTTGGCTTCATGGATCAGATTCACACACAGAAGGATCTGCTTCTGCATCATGTATATGCAAATGCTGATGTGTAATCTGATGTGTAATCCAACATGGTGTATTTTCCTCTAACAAAATACAACAAAAATGACAGTATGGTAATGATGGAAGAGATGGCCTGGATCTTAAGGAACTTCAGTTCTTCTTCAATTTGTAACACGTGCTGAGTGTTTACAGCAGAACATAACTTCTGATTTGGTGTCAGGCAGTGGCATCTGTCAGCATAAAGTAAAATGGTTACAAATGGCTGGGGAAAAAAGCCAGTGTTCGAAGTAGAATAAAACAGAACGAAGTAAAACCTTGAAGTTTATATTTTTAGGCAAAATGTACTTAGCTTACATCTTGTTCTTAACAGCAATACCACAACATGGTAAAAGAAGAAAATGTGATACACGCTTCTGTGCTCTGCTGTAGTCCTTCAAAAGCAGTATTACTGCTGCTTAGTTAATAAGCCTACGTGCCAGTGATAAGTGCATTTATGTATTTCATAATAATGATAATAGTTGGAAAAAAACATGTTGCCAAATGAGACAAGCAAAAAGAAATATTACAGTCCAAATTGCACATAACTATTTTTTCTCTCTGTATAATCAGGAATTGAATACTGTATAGTTATTTTCATCTCTATTTACTGTAAAATGAGAATAATAACTCTATATGATTTATGGTAGATGCTGGTGACACAAAGTTACATACCTGTGGAGAGCTGGATGTTATAATCCCACTGCGATTAAGAAGATATATATTTGCTGTTCTGCGATGAGGATGGATTGTTTACTTTTCCTATTAGGTCTGTAATTAATCACAGATGTTTGATCTGTGTGATACCAAATGGATTTTGTATCCCTCATTTCTTAAGTACCATGCTGGTTTGTACAATACCCATTGTTTTTATCAAGAGATGCCTCTACAGAGCACACTACAATTTTTTTTTCTTACATAAACTCTGTTTATTTGGACAGAAAATTGTACTGCTGTGAATAGAAAGTGATAACCAGAGAAACTATGTCTGGGAAAAAAAGTACTTTTGAGTTACCATTCCTGCACTGAATAAATAATTTCCTTTTACATAATGCCTTGATGTACTCTTTTTCAAAGTGCTTTAAATAAGAATTAAACAAGTCTTAAAGGAATGAAAAGAGTTTAATTTTACTTTTTATTGCAAGAGTTCTTTGATGGAAAAAAGTCACATCTGGGTCAAATTACTTATATCTTAGTTTACTATATCTCAGTTTTGGAATAGTATATCTCTAGCAGAGCAGTGAACAAAAGTCATGTCCAGCTGGGCCTGAAGTCAAGTCATGACTGGCTATCAGAGTCCAATACTCTCTAACCACGTTCTTTTAGATATCCAACATGTGGACGGTGTTTACTAAATGTTTACTATCAAACTTACTTACTTGAAGATGGTTAATATTACACGGGATTTCTGACCTAGCAGAGTAATATAAAATACATAGAAATCACAATTCAAATGACAAATGTAAGTTACACTTAACAAAATATAGAAATTACAATCCATAGTTCAATCACACTACCAATGTAATTTCCATTATCGGTTTCTATAAATAAAAACCATTTTAGGATTTTATTGGTCAGTCACATTGATGTATTCTGGACACTTACCTGGCTAACATGGGGATCATCATTGTGATGATGAACTGTTTTCAAAGAGCTGTCAAGACAGCAATTGAGAGCCACTGGCTGTGGTTGTATTGTGACTATTAGCCTAAAACATGCAAAGGAATAGAATTCATCTTTCCATGAATTATGAAGCGGAATAGGGACATCTGAAGCTTGGCAAATCAAAGATCCTGTCTTTAATATATGATATTTATGTGTGGTTTAGATCATCTTAGTTAGATTAGCACATGCAAGAAGATTAGGAAGCAGGAAGAACTCATTATTCCTTTACTTTTGTTACCCACTTTGCATGAGATTTGCATATGTTTGTTGAGTGTACCGAAAAAGTTTGACTGGAATTTGATTTGGATGCTGTGTGTATGCTAGTTCACCTCAAAATTGTGAGATCATCCTCAGACAGTTTTGGTTGGGATTTGCTGTTTTTCAAATTATGGCAAGGTAGAACATTTATTTCTTAAGGAAAGATGTAAAAGATAATTCTTTACTGAGACTTTATTCCTTGCCTGTCTGCTGCCTCTCTGAAGGCATTAAATGCAAAGCCAGGGCATTAATCAAATTAAACTATGGTACATCAGTGGTACAGTCAAATGAGGCTGTTTACCATCAGAGCTGTTGAGTCCACATATTTACCTTGCATGTATCTCTGCTGTCCCCCATCCATAAATTTGAAACATCAGTTTTCAACAGTTCGTTTTCCTCCCACGTCTTCCTTTACATGCAAAGGGAATCTGGGTGTTTCACCCTAAGAGATATGGGCTTGGCAGGGTTGGATCCTGGGAAGCAGAACCCTGGATGATCTGTGGAGCTCAAGAGACTTCAGCAGAGATATAGGATAAGGTGCTGGACAGAGAAAGAGGCAAGTCGCTGATTCCCAGGTCTGGATGTTTGGATTCAGGGATCAACATCCAAACACCAGATGGCCTGAGAGTGAGGAATATGTCCTAAAAGTATTTGTCTCAGTGAATTAATATCACTTATACTTAATTATAGTTTCAATATCTACTTAAATGACATTTCAGTTTCCTGTGCTAGAAAGGAATGATCACTGATACCACTACACTCCTGTAAGATATATTTGAGCTTGTTTCCAGAACATAAAGATCTTTGGGTTATCACTGATACATGTATTTTTTTACCTTAGTTGGAAATGTGGCAATTATCAGAATCAATTATGGACATAAACCATGGAAACAAGATAGATCAAATGATGTGTACATAGAATTAAATGCTGAATATCTAAGTTATATATTGTGAATAACATCTCATTTCTGGCAACTTATGGGTCAAATTAAGTTTGCAGGCCCACAGAGGAAGAGAGACACCATCCCTTTAGACTCAGCCATCTTTCTAATCTGACTTGGTGCAGTGTCAAATGTTTGAAGTGGAACCCCTGAGTTGCTCATGAAGTGAAGACAAGATAATAACTATGGTGCTATAATATTGACATTTTCAAGTATAGAACAAGAACTGTGTAATGTCAGGTTTTTTTTTTTTTTTCATTATCCACTGATAATGAAAAACCCACAAAATATTTGGCTAACTGAAATGAGAATTTTGAATAGACTTTCAAACATGGAATTTCAGGAGAAGAGAGGGATTTCACTGATAGCAGAAAAATAAAGAAGATATACCATTAAACTACACTATTCTTAGGAAAATGCTGAAGCTACTGCCAAAAAATACCTTCAGAGTCAGTCACAGTGTTAAGAAACCTGCTACATTTTTCAAAAAGATGTAACTGGTAATACAGTTACACTTGCCTAGATGATATGAACTATTACATTCACTATCCAGGAGAAATTTAAAATGTATTTTAAATCTGTAGTTTAGGAAACACATGTCTATTAAAGGTATAGTGTTAAAACTGGGTCTTCAAAAGAAACATATCAGTGGGATGACTTACAGTTTTCTGAATACTTTATGGAGAACTGGGGTATTTTTGTCATCCTGTTCACTGTCATGTTATCTTTCCTCATACTTTCTTCATTTCCTTGGCCCTTCAGGAAGGACCAGGAGATTCTTTTCTTTCCTACTGAGTCCAAAGAGATGCCTAATTCTTATGTGATTGCAATTTAGGTGCTGGTAGACTTGCTGACAGGTGTCTCAGAAATTCCTTCTGTGAATCATGCTATTGTTGGCATATGGTTGCTTTACAAGACAGCCGAGCTGCTGCTGCTGCATGGAAAAGTTAATAAGCATTCAGTCTGAATCAGTGAAGATTCTCCCTGAAGTTTTCGATGCTGCAAGGGTCCTTCATACTTGTCCCTGTCCTGGACATTGCTTTGACTAGAGAAGGCAGTCCAGGGTTGTATCATTCTTTTGCCATGTCCCTCTGACTTATTAAAGAGACTAAAGAGATGTGTCAGATCAACTTCGAGCTGTTAGAAGGCTAGATGCTGAGGCTCAATGAAGAGGGGTGAGGAAAGAGCTCATTTATAGATGTGTACAGCCTAATTATCACTCTAGTGTCAACAGCACTGTAGTTGAAACTGAGCAGAAATTTCCTGAGGAAAAATTAACTGCATTGTTGGGTTGTTTTGTCTTCTTTTTTTAAACTACTCAAAATAGTAAGGTACTTGGCCACCTATTTTACAGTCCACAACTTAAGTCACTTCTCTCTCATTTCCTAGACTCTGGCATAGGGAAAAAGACTGAAAAAGGATTGGGTAAGATAGAGGATTGTGCATCCCAAAGTGATCACTGAATCATAGAAAGCAGGAAGGCACATTTCAAGAGGTGGTTCTGATGAATATGTGAATCTGTGAAACTTTGTTTGTGTGGCAGAAAAATGAAATGGTTGGATGGATGAGAAACTCCTTTGAAGTTCCTAAGTAAAATTGTTCCAAGTATAGCCACTGCAGGGAAAGAGAATCAGAACAGGACCATAAATTGAATTCTCTGAAGTGCGGAGGTCAATGAAGCTAAGATGATCCCAGGGGAGGTGAGAAACTGGAATACTTTATTAGACTCACAACTTCATATTTAAAGGGTTCAGGGTTTACATATTCAACAGGGGGTTTACATATTGATCGTATTAAAATTGGGGACTTTCACAAGGATGAAGTAAGGGGAAAACCCAGGTTAACAAACCTTGGGGTCTTACATCATAGGAAAAACCCACTTTATCTTGGGGGATTTTACAGGGGGGATTAGGTAACACATCTTGGAGTCTTAGGAATTACCTCATGGGAAAAATGCTACTTTATCTTGGGGGATTTCATGGGGTGAACAGGTAACACAAAGGGAGAGATAAAACATAAAAGGTTTTCTGCACAGGTTTGATGAGATCAGGGCATGGTTTCTCCAGGCTTGAGCAGGACATTCTAAACCTATGACATCAATGGATCCTTGTCTGGACTCTAGATGGAAGTTTTTCCCCAGTCTCTGTCCATCCAAGGCTTTGTTTAAACTTAGCAGTTTTTCTTTTTCTCATATCCAATTTTCGGAATCCAACACTGAAGTGCACCCTAGAGATTTATTTGTTTTCTACATGGACCAGGAAACTCAAATTTCCAATTTTGGTGACTAAAATTAGGCTATCTAAAACTCAATTTCAGACACCAAAATCTCCATTTTCAGAAGCAAGATCTTTTGCAAAATGTTAGACCTGAAATACTAGTTACACTCACTTGTGTACAAATGAAACTGACTTGTGTACAAATCCCTGGGAGCTATTGGAGCCATGAATAAACAGATTTTTCCCACTAAAAATCTGGTTTTTCTTTTTTTTTTTTTTGCACACACCTTCAATGGGTGGCTTTGTTCATGTATCTACACAAGAACTCATTCACAGACTGAATGCTTGCATAGAATTTTATAAGTAAAAATACTTCTTCCACAGAGTTATGAATATTTGAAAAGGTATCTCTATCACAGAGATGAACAACAGTTGTATGGATTGCCCTGATGATCAGCAATCACTGCAATGTAATGAAAATAGTATTTTCCCCCTGCAATGCTGCAAACCATAAATAATTTACCATGTTATAGAATGACTGAAGTATCACAGATACTTGGAGGTGTTTTCCAGGAATTACTTCAGTTTTACAGAAATTGTGATGTCATTTCCAAAAGCAACTTTCCCTAAGAGCACAAGGACTGCCACTAGTAACGCTGATCAAGTAAGATTAGCAGTTGATAAATACTTAGATGCATACATACACATACCCCTACTTCACTGTGATGCAGAGGTATCCAATGAAGACACCAAACTGATCCGCAACTAATGTCACACTTCTAGCTCTGAACATCAGCTTCTCATCTGGTTTCTTAGAAACGAAGTTGTTAGAGAACCAAAGGGCTTATTAAGCAGTCTGTCTTCCTGCCCATACAGGAATGTTCTCTGTAGTAGTCTTTGTGACATATTTTCTGGTGTTTAACCTGTGTAGGTTTTGAAATTTCCACACAAATAACATTGCAGCTTTCTTTTGGGACACTGCACAGTTCAGGTCCCCTTTGGAAACAGTTGAACAAATTCCTTGGAAGAAAGTCAGTAGAGGAGCTCACTCAACCGAAGTGCAATGGTCTTAAGGAAACTTCCCAGTCTGACCATTCATGAGACTCTCTGTCAGTCACACTCCCAGGGCCAGAGTCTGTCACTGCTGGGGCTGAAGCCCCTTCACAGGGGGTGGCTCCAGTGAGCTGAGGGTGCCTGGCTTGACTCCCCACTCACACAGTCAGACCTGGTTTCCTTGTTGATTCAGCCCCAGGTTTCCCATGGCGGAGTCTCAGATGTCTCGTTCCACAAAGCCATTTATTCATGTCACAGTAACACAGAAACAGCCCAAGTTGGTCCCTCTGTGGAGGACCTCCAACCCTGGGCTTTTATAACCTCACAGTCCACCTCTGCACAAGTCTTGCTCTTCCTCCCATGTCCTCCACTCCTACTGTGTCTCTGAGTGTCCGGTCACCTGACTGGAGCCACAGGTCCCCAAGCCCTTTGTTATGAAAGGGCGAGCAGTTCCTGACCTCTTGCCTTGGGCTTCCACTACCCAGAGCTCAACATGGAAGTGGCACTGCAGCTCCACAGCAAGTACCAGCACCATATGTATTCCTCAGTATACTTCAGTTAGTGCTGAAGCTAAAGCAAAATAGAACTAGAAGAGTTTCAGAAGTGGAACTTGGCAGGTTGGTTAAACTGATAATTGAGCTTAAAGGTGAACCACAAGTGGAAAAAACCCCAACAAACCCCCACAACAACAACAAGTGGTGCTCTATACTGCTTATTATTTATGCTAAAAAAACCCTACCGAACCCTCAAACTTTCATCATGACTTTATTTTCTCCTCTCTCAGGAAATATAATTACTTCTCACTGCTTCCTTGGGGATAGCAGAAAAAAATCCTCAAAGGATTTATATATGATTTATTTAATATGAGTATTGATATTCTGGTCAGTGGAATTATTAAATCTTTATTCTTCAAATGTATTGCTATAGGTAGACAGTCACACAGATTATGCTACTGTCTGTGATCCATACTGAGCTTGCTCAGATGAACAAGTGTGATGTAATTCAGGGGGCTTAAATAATTATTATGCCCACCCAAAAGTTACCACCCTGAGTGGAGACTTTGAGTGCTCTTACTCTGTTTCAATGTCAGGTATAACAGGTTATTGTAAACTACATTTGCCCTTAGAAATTACCTCTCTAGATACAATTCAGCTGTAATGATAATGTCTGACATGTTATTTGAGTTACTGTCAAGGCACCGTATAATTTTGGTGTGACTGTTCACTTTGATATGCAAGTGGATACAATATATAAAAGCCCTGAAAATACTTTGCAGGATTATGTTCTTTTAGCATTGACTCTGCTTAAAATCATCTGAATAATCCCTGTTCACAGACATGGATACTCATAGAAAGAATATTTTAAATTGGTATCCCTGAAAGTACTTATGGGTATTTTATACAGTTCTTTTTTTTGTAACAATGAAGATTTATTCATATCCATGCACTTAGTTTGAATGTAATGTCAAAAAACTTAAGTATCAAAGAAACTCCTTCCACCAAAATCTTACCTGTGGGAAGTTTAGTACAATAAATACTTCACAAGTAGTCTTATTGACCCAGGACAGGACAAGCTACAGCTTTCTAATATTCCCTAAAGGGTCCCTAATCTTCCTTGTCTAATGCCTCTGCTTAAACTGCTGCTTTTCTCCCCTTGTGTTGATGAGAATAGAAGTGCCACTGACTATGTAAGCCATCATCTTCCTGGCTGTAAGAATGACATTTATGTAAATGGAGGGAAGAAATTATATTGAGAGGCTAATTCTACTTTGATTAAAATAGCTTACATTTCAAATGAAACACATCAAAATTTGATACAATCTGAAGTCAAGAAACATAATCAAATAAATCAGTCCATCACAGAAAGCACAGTAGAAAAGGAGAATTCACGAATGTTTCCTGTCTAATTTTCTCATCCTTGGTTTTAGATAGAGGTACTTCATAAGACACCTCCCCCCCAAAACCTGGAAGACTCATGTTAGCCCATGATTAATAGTTTTCAGTGCTGCTTTTGTCACAGACTATTGATTCAGTAAGAGAATCAAAAGTTATGACCTAAGCATAAATTGTCATAGTTTAACTACAGCTCCCAACTAAGTACCATGGAACCACTTAGTCACACTCCCTGCCCTGACCAGGGATGGGGATAAGAATAGGAAAAAAAGATTAAACAAGTAAAACCCATGGTTGAGATAACAGTTTAATAATTTAAATATAATAATAATTACGATAATAATAATAGTAGTAGTAGTAATAGTAGCAGCAGTAATAAAAAGGGAGACAACAAAAAGAGAGAAAGAAAACCTAAGAGAAAAACATAATGCACATTACAATTGCTCATCACCTGTTGACTGATGCCAAGCCCATACCCAAGCAGTGATCAGCCCCTCCTGGCCAATCCCCCCTATTTTACATACTGCCGTGACATCCATGGTATGGAATATCCCTTTGTCCCATTCAGGTCACCTGTCCTGGCTATGCTTCAAGCTTCTAGTGCACCTGTGCTTTGACAGAGAATGGGAAACTGAAAAGTCCTTGACATAGAGTCAGAGCTACTTAGCAAAAACTAAAATGTCAGTGTGTCATCAATTTTATTCTCATACTAAATCCAAACCACAGCACTGTATCAGCTACTAGAAAGAAAATTAATCCTATACCAGACAAAATCAGGACATAAAAAAGGTCAGTTTTATGCTAATTTTGCTATTGCTCACTGTCATTCTGGAAACTGTTCAGGGTGGAGGCCTTCAGCTGCTAATAGGAGAGAGGAGAGGCAATTTTAATATCTTGTGGGTCACCTCCTTTATGGTGATCTTTACTTGAACTCATAGAGTTTCATGTTCAAAATAAATAGCTTTTTTTATAGAAGGCTGCACAACCATACAGAAATGTCAGCAGTTTTACGGTGGTTTTTCCTATCCATTTCAATTTCATACATTATTTTCTTAGGAAAATAAATATTTGTGGGGATAAACTCTAATGGTGCTATCCTGTTTCTGATGCCAGGGCCATGGGGGCACTGATGGACTGATTGTACCTGCCAACTTCCTGAAAACTGCCCTGACCCTGACACAGCGCAGGACCCCATGTCAGCCTCCCAGGTCTGTCAGTCCCTGCATCAGCAATACCATAGTAGGGCCAGAAAAGTGGGACAGGTCCTGGTTGCCAGGTCCTGCCCTGATGGAAAGCACCCAGAGGGAATCTCCATAGCACTCGGCCCCATGGAGACCCTTGCCCATGCTACATCCTAACAGTTGCTTCTCACCATCACACCCTCCCACTCATAAGAAATAACCTTACAGGATATACTATTGTTCCAAAAAAGCACCCTGAGGGCCATTTGTTTTCTCTAAGGGCAGGTATTTTGTTCTTCTGAGGTCTGAACATTTCAGCTGCCTCACCACTTGAAATGTGGTACCTGTCCCTAAGCCACTAGTTTAGGAATATTTCCCTTTGTTTGTGCTACCACCATACCATGTGTTGGTGCTGTCTGGGAGAGCATTAGCTAGCCCAGACCAAAGCTGCACACAGAAACCTCCTGCCAGCAACAATAGAGTTATACATGCTTTTTTTGGGCATTAATATCAATGTTATAGTCTAGTTCTTGCTACATATTAGGATGAATGTTTCTGAAGAAGGCAATTAAAACAAAAGTCAAGCCCACTAGGAACAAATGCCTAAGTGTGGCAATGTAACTTTCAACTTCAGAGGAAATCAACTGTGAGTTCCCTAGTGATGGTGTTCAAAGTAAATGATGAGCTGAAGCTTGTAGCTGTCATCTAAGTGCAGTAAAACTAACAAACAACAGGGTGGAAGAGAAACACGTATCTCAGACAAACATCACTAGTCAATTAATGCAATCAGCTCCTGGTCTCCCAGTGTTCTGTATTCAAGCATGTCTTTGAATGGGCTGGCAAGTCTTTAACTAAAGGCTTTTCTTCTCTTCTTGTCTTCAGATGGAGCACTACAAAACATTTTCTATATGTATTATTATTCTTGCTTGGTCTGCTTTGAGAATGTAACACTACAGAATGAGTCAAAGAAAAGGTGATTGATGGAAGGAGTCATGTGGACAAAGCTATAGGTAATGTTTCCATGTCTCTGTGTTAGAAGTTCTACTACATCCCTTTCTGCAAGAAATTTATCATATGTGCCGAAAGAAAAAGAACAGAAAAGTGTTGGATAGAGAAATCTTGCTCTCCAGAGATTAATTCCTGTCCTCTCTTACATGAGATAATCCAAGAAAGCCCATTGATCAAGCAAGCTCCAGACAATTCTGTGGTTGAAATGCAGTTAGTGTTTGAGAATTAGAGAGTCTGACCCCTGATATGTCAACGTTCATTTGTAAGCAAGCATTTTGATGTTTAACTTGCCCATCTCACTTGACATTGTGACTCAACAGGTGAAAATCAAAGAAAGACTTCAATTGGGCAGAATATTGCTGTTAAAATATTTTAGAGAGGTTAAAACTCTCTTGTGGGTCTTCATGGTTTAGTTTAGCAGGTTATGGACATTGTTGATCTCCAACTTGTTCTCAAGAAACCAGGATAAGTGATTCTTTCTGTCTGTCAAAGAAGAAAAAAATCTACAGATTTTATTTTCACTGTAACATGAAATTATCAAGCAGAAACACAAGGCTATGTGGCATCAATGTGCAATATCTTTATGATTCTTGGCAATTTGTGAATGTTCCAAAGACAAAGTAGGGAATCGCAGAATCACAAATATGCTGAGTTGGAAGGGACCCACAAGGATCAGAGTCCAGTTCTTAAGTGGCCCATACAGGGATCAAAACCATAACCTTGGTGTTATTAGCACCATGCTCCAACCAGCTAAGCTAATCTCAGGGTAGAAGCATCTTTGTGGGAGCAAAATGTTCTTTCTCTCTTAATGCAAACTCAGGTGTTCAAAGTTGAGATCTAAGAGCCTACCAAAGCCAGTTTGACAAGTAAGATATTCTGCCAATATGCTAGAGACTGCAAATTTAACTAATATGGTTATCATCCATACAGTTTTTACAAAATCATGTAGCTGTTTTCAAATAAGCTTCTGATGATATACAATTATGCTGATTAGGAGGATATACTAACTGTTCACCAAAGCTTAATTAAAACTAGAAAGATCAAGAAAGCTAGCCCTGCATTGTTGTAGGTGTTCAGACACTTTTTGCTTGGGTTTTAAATCTCATCTCTTTTCACTTATAATTAATAGGAAGGAGGAAAATTGAAGCTTACACTAATGACAACATGCTTAGTGTGAGGAAGTACTTTTTACAGATATGCATGAATGTGGCAAGTTACAACTGGAAATGTGGTGAGCCACCTCTGGGTGGAGACTTTCTTATCCTGAGTTTGCTTGACCTGTTAAGTGAGCTGGATTATATATTACCACCCTTTATACTGTCTGATGTTTGAAAACTTATTTTCTAAAGCAGATGGCTTATGATACAGCTAATATTTTATAGCCACAATTTCATAGCATTCTGCCAGGGAAAATTCAACAGCTAAAGTAATAATAAGTCTTCAGGTACTATCTTCTGGTCTTGCACCTTTGAAACTGGAAAAAAAAAAATTAGCTTGACATTTATCTTTCACAATGACATTGTAGACTTCAGAATGAAGTGGATAAAAACAGTAAAGTTTGGATCTGTATTTCTTTTTACTCTGAAATCCTCTACAATATTAACAAAACTAATCTTAGCCCTCAGGAGAGGGACTACAAAAGTAAAATTTCAAATAGTAACTTTAATTTCTTTGTGTTGAACAGATGAGTGGCTGTATAAGTTGCATTCTTCATGGAACGATTCAATTCATGTGTTGTTTCATATCTTTATTGGTTAGATGGTTGATGGAATGGAGTACACCATCATCAGGTTCATGGAACACAAAATTAGTGTGAGTAGTTAGTACACTACATGGCAGGGCTGTCACTATGAGGGACTCAGAAGGTGAAGGAATGAACTGACAGAAGCCTCTTGAAGGTAAGCAAAGACATATTAATTATTACTGATAGATGACTATTTATGGCCAATTCTAATCTGAGATGCATTTTTTCATTTAATTTAATTGGAAATTCAATTTATAGATATACAAATCCCACCTATCTCAGACATTTATATAAACAGAGCTGTGTAAGTGGTTGATCTCTTTAATTTCTAAACTTTTAAACTTTTTTTAAAGATCTATAAATGTGATTTTTTTAGAAATTATTTATTTTATTGTGTTCATGAGCAACTTTCAGGCAAATGTAGTCACTTCTGTGCCTAAAATGATAACTCAAGAGACTTCTTTGCAATTAGAAGAACACAAACCAAGTTTCAGCTAGGATAAATCATCGCTTTTCTATTCTCTATTTATGTGAACTGAGTTGCAGAGAATTTTACCCTGTACCTCTTTCAAAGTCAGGAATTTAGATTTTTTAGGGGGTTCAGAAACTGTAAGGTCACATAGTACTATGTTCATAGTGCTTTTATCATTTAAACCTGCTTCAAACCATTCTCTGCTATCTCCCTTCAGTTCTTTAAAACCAAGAATGCCTACTTTCTTAATTTGGGATGCAGTTGACAGGAAGAGCTATCATCGGGAGACTTATAGTATTCTGACTGTTGGTAATAGTTGCCCTGTTAATCTAATTATTTTTTCTTAAAGATAACCATGAGCAATATGCAGCTTGATTTGTAAAGAATAAATCTTACCAGGCTCACTTTTTTTGTTTGGTATTGTACAGAATTTTTAAGTTTGTGAGTGAAGAGAAATGGCAACTGCACTGTAGTTTGATTTTCTTAAAGCTTTCAAATCTCTTCCAAAATCTTGCCCTCAGATTAATTTGTGGAGGCTTGGGTATGAATACTGACACATGGATTGAAAAGGGGATGAAGAATTTTAAGTGGAGATTTTTGATAAGCAGCAAATAATAGGGCACCAAGGTGGATTCTTAGAGGCTTCTCAGAAGACCTCCTGGGTCTGCGTATCTTCATTAGTTCAGAGGTGGAAATCAACTGCAGACAGTGCAATGCCCAGGTGACATTTCACCAAGAAAGGCTGTGAAAGGTAAGAAAATGTGTTGATTTGGCAGTTTGAGGACAGAAGAATGTAAGTTGATAATACAATTGAGTGGCTAAAAAGTAAATCAGGCTAAATTAATTTCAAGATGCACGTTCATTTTACAGCTCAGGAAGGTAAGGAGAGTCGGTATGTGCATGGCCTAATATTATTTATATGAAACATTGCCTGGATGTCTGGATATTGCATTAACAAGCACAGTTATGAGTTGAAGAGCATTCAAAGAGAGACAACAACAATTAAGAAAAGGTGACAGGAACTGATTTATAATTAAATATTAACGGAGTTAAATATTTTAATTTTCACCATTATCAGCCATAGGAGATTACTAAACTACGAATGGAATCATAGTCCTGAAATAAGAACTTCAAAAGTATAGAATTTCGTAGCAAATTTCTTGTCTGAAGTTTCTATTCCAGAGAAGAGACACAGGATTGAGAACTATTATTTATGGGAGATTGCTATTTCTCTTCTTTTTCTTTTTTTTTTTTTTTCAAACAAGCTCTTTTTAGTTTATATTTATAAACATAGGACTATGTGGGTGCAAACAAAAAATACTAATATGATGTGAATTAAAAGGAAATAAAAATTGAATTATATGGATTAAAAAATGTAATCTTTGTTAGTTACAGTTGTGAGCACAAATAAATTACTTAGAAATGTAGCAGGTGAAATCTTATTTTTAATTTACATAAGCAAACACTTTAGAAGATTGCTTCCACCAGATGTGTGAAGTTTAGTCTTCCCCAAGATTAAATAAAATGCAAATACAACCAGCTTTCATCACATTCTGTAAACATTAAAATTAAGATAGCTGGAACAGAAAAAAATAGAATATTTAGATTTTGGAGCACCTTCATTTTCAACCTGAGCCTAGGATGAGTGGTATTGCACCATCATGTGCCCTGTTTAAAAGGCTTTTAAATATAAAGAAGTATGGTAGCTCACAATTTTAACTGAAATACATTCTCTCTTGAGGATTCAATCACCAGTTGATTTAATGTTGCCTATTTAATCATATTATAAACTACTTCAACAAGATGCTTGTGTAATTGCCTTCTTAGCAGAAAAGGATAAAAAGCATACCTTGCAATTTTGACTGCATTAAATAAGATATTACAATCCTATGAACACCAAAAGATTTGTCAGCATTTCCATTATCAACCCCTATGTTCAGGAATTGAAAAGATGTCCATAAAATTATTCTACTGGCTGAAAAATCCCATATAAAGTCTCATCATGGGAACAAGCTTCCTTTCCTCCTCCTCAGCTAATACTTTTCATTTACAATGCATTATATTTTGTGGGCCAAATTACTTCACTGTATTCTCCAAGTTACTCTGGAAACACACAGGGGCTGAAGAAGAGTCAGAAAGTGCTTGACTTTGGCATTGGCTTATGATGGACTGCATATTGTAAGTTCATATTTCCACAACCATTTGAACAGTGGAGTGCAGCAACAAAAATGCAGGTCTCCACAGTTCTGCAGTCCCCACTCCACTGGTTGTCTCTTCACTTTCTTCTTGTTTTAATTCCTTTTTTGTTTTGACTGCTTCATGGTTTTTAAACTGGGAAACCTTCTATATGCTCAGATTTCAAAATCAATTTGGTCTGTTCCTGAAATTTTTCAATGCCACTGACTTTTGTAATTCTCCACTGCACTCTTTTTAATTTCGGTGAAGGCATCTATCTTCCTTTTCTCCCTCTCTCAAGGCAAAGCCTCACAAATTAAAACTGTTATCCACTCATCTGGGTGGTGTAGATAGCTGTTATCTTGCTTAAAATATCGCTCTCAATTCCTTTTAATGATAGCAAGAAACTGCCCAGTTCATGAAACAGTGAAATACTACATGTAATCCTCACTCTGACAGTCTGAATACCTACAACCTGCCCATTCATATATGTAAGGTAAGGAGTCTTCTTTTGCTTGATTCAAGTGTTGTTATTTTAACTCTTTTTAACTTCCCTCAATTTTCTATCTGTAATGGTTTACAGTACAGAAGTTTCCTGTTCCGGACATCTACCATCACTGCTCAAGCCTATGCTGCTTTTTTCTCCTTGAGATTCATGGAGATGCAGATGGTAGCAATGTACCTTTTCAGCTCGATGACCTTTTTCTCTGTTTCACACAAATTTCTTCTTATTGTCCTGTGCCAATACATGCATTCAGTAAGAAGGTTCCTTCCTGCAGGCATCGGGACATCCATTGATTATCCCATGAAAAATTCGATGAATTGTCTTCTGTTCTGAAGTGGTATGAGGCCATGGAAGGAATTTATTTTTTTTACAGCATCTTTCATTTCCATAACAAAGATAGATTAAGATGGCTTAGACATTTTTCTCTATTTACTTCTGGATGGCAATTATAAATATGAAAATAACTTTGTGAGCAAGAACTTTTTATCTACAGATAGGTCTAATGAGTATATTTTATTACAGTTTGTGGTATTCCTTCATACTTCATGGTCCACCAGAAGGGAGAATAATGCTTTTCTCAGCATTATTGTCATATTTAATGAGAGAATGTCACATAGTATGTGATTAAAAAAAAAGAAAAAAAAGAAAGTTTGGCTTGGATCTTAGTCCTAATGCACCATTTATAGAAATGGTTTAATTCTTCTTCCCAGTTTCTACCTGCAGATAAGACAGTGCTCAAAGCTGTATGAAACAACACTGATGACACTATTGCTTTAATGAAACAACAACAGTGTCATTACACATTCTTATATGCTAATTCACAACATTTTAAACACAATGCCTTTGACATTTGTAGCATGTCTACTTGAACTCTACCACATTCTTAATGATGTGGCTTCCATTATTGTAGCTGTGTTGTTTCACTCTCATGTGCTGCTATAAGGACAGAGGACTGTGAGGTAGAGGGGTTTAAAAATGTTTTGTTCATTGAAGTTGTAACATAAGATGGGGCAAGAATGTGGATTAGCTGGGGACTTTATTCAGGCTTCCCAAATCCAAAATCAGTGCCCTTCCTCAAAAGATGGAGCTGTTGAAACAATTTTTGTGATAAGTTGTGTCATGAAACTACCCTCTGCAGCCTGCAAGCCAATAGAACATATGGCAGGTTGAATTTGAGTCTTGCCACTGAAAAACCTACACAGAGCTTTGAAAATTTACTGCTACATGCCCTACTTCTATTCATAAAAGGAAAGGTTAGAATTGAAGTTAATTCTTTAGTATACATTTGTCCAAAAGAATCCCTCAATAATGTGTATCTTACAAGTTAAAGACTTGTAAGCTCAAAGTCTGCAAGCCAGCTAAGAAAACAATTGCCTACAAACCTCATGTCAGAAAACTGCATTGTAGCCAAAACCACCTACTGTGAGCATTCCTTACTTGAGACATAAAGCCAGTTCCCCAATGAAGAGCCATAAACTCCAAAAATAAACCAAAATTATTGTAGTCTGAAGACGTCTGTGAAAAGTTGAAGTATACCTGCATCACCCTGGAAAAGCCACATCTAGCAGTGGAAAAAATAATTGAAGAAAGTTAGATCAGCTCCCAGTAGCTTAAAGTAACTGCTGCAAGTAATCCATAGTTCAGGATGGCAAAAATGTAAATTCTATAGGGGTGACTAAGCAGTCAGAGGCCATCTACAAACAGCATAAGGACTGTGGCATTCCATTCAGGCTGTGAAGAGTTCAGAAAATCTGTGTTTCTACAAACCAAACCCTTTCTCGCTCACCTTTCCCAACACAAAGGATACCCTGCATTTAACCCCACAGATTTCAAGTGTTTTACCACTGGCATCACGGCTGTCAGGTAGTGCACTAATAAAGACAGATTTTAAATACCCAAGCCTTGGGGTACGTAGGGCATGGGTGAAGTACTTGTTCTATCAGAGGATTACACAGGACTATCTAAGGCATCAAATTTCTCCCTTTTAGTTCTTTTTTTTTCTTTTTTTTTTTAACCTCTAGTAGAAGTCCCTTTTAGTCCTCAGTTAAAAATAAACAAAAAGTAAAATAAATGATCTAATGAAATTTATTAATTCCTTCTTCAGAAGTCAGCATATTAATAATGGTGGAAAAGCTGTGTAAGTAACTGCATTCAAGGATGAGCAGAATACAGGGATCAGGAATGTACCTTTCTGCATGTTGAGATAATGAGTCTAATCAGAGAGACAAATAATATGTCCCCTGAGCCCTCCATGTGTTCTCCAACAAAACACCTACCTCAAAAAATTTCCATTTTTAAAGTAATTTCTTTCTAAATTTATGTTTTAAAATATTTCAGTTTTGAAATGTTAGCTCTTTTCTTATTTGCCTGCTATTTAGATACTTCTTAATATTTATAATTAGTAATTTCCAAATACTGAATTTTCTCTTAGGGTGTCATATCTTTCCTATCCTCCCCTTCCTAACCTCTCAAGAAAATAAAGTTAGGCTTACAAAAGCTTCTTTCCTCCATTTAAAAAAAAAAAAATCAAGCATTTTTGAACAATGTATATTAGAAACCAATTCTCATTCTTTTGAATTCTACAAAAGCTATTTCAGTTGTGGCTACTTTAATATCTAATTATACTGCTTGACTATAAAAAAATCAGGATTTACATAAATGTATATTTTTTCTCCTCCATGAAACAGATTACTTTTCCAGATATGTAGAAATTGAGTGCACTATCAGTATTTTTTTCAGGGTTCTTTCTAAACTTAATTGGAAAAAGAAAGAAATAGTCCGCTAATTTATTTTTAAGGTGGAAAATTAAAATGTGTAAGCTCTTTAGAGCAGGAAGCAGATCTTTGCATTTGTAAAACCTTCTTTATTAGGGCCTTTGGGTATTATAGCAAGATAAACACAAAAAGATAATGCAAGGGATGACAGCATTTTGCTGGAGGCAACTATATATAATTGCTGTGGAAGGGGGGCTTATCAGAAACGTGAATGCATGTATGTGTTATGTATTTTTAAAAAAGGTTTTTGTAGCACATTTTGCAGTGCATTTTCATTAAAAACTAGCAAGTGCAAGAGATAAGTATACAGATTTTGCAAAGAAAGAAGAAATTAATTGATTTGTTCCATTCTTACATTTCCCCTTTCTCTTCTCTTGTTGTCTGCTTGAAAAAAATAGTCACAAGTTTGTAAATACAAAGCAAAAAATAAAATGTTGCCTCTATCTAGAACTCTCATCAAAGACTAGCTCACATCAAATATTCTAATGAGAAGCAAGTGAACAGTGAATTAAAACATGATAACAAATATGTGATGAACTAAGGACAGCATAAATCAACAATTGCACTCAGACTCTGTGAAAATTATACTGTCCTAGATTCTAGCAGGAGAGGAGACAATTTGCTGCAGTATTTTGTGAACAGAGCTATCCTGTGGGATCAGGCTGCAGAGGACATTTCAGTGGGAGGAAGAGAGCAGTAGGAAGAGCAGCATGATTCATGTTCAGCATCTCAAGTGGAGGATAGAGCACAAGGATCGAATAATGAAACAAAGACGAGATATTCAGCATGCCAGGAAGGTTTCTGTTAGAGAGCTGTTAGAATTATTTAAAAAGGTTAGTCTATGAATAAACATGCTTCATCAAGGTCTCTTACACATGCAAAGGGAGATGCTAATGAATAATAAAAGAGTAATGGGGACTGGTGAAGAAATTAATGTTAATCTTATCCAAAGCAGATACAAATTAATATTGGAGAAACATTTTTGTAATCACTTCTCAAGGCAAAAATTCAATTAATGTGACTGAATCAATATTTCAAATCTCAGTCCCTTGAAAGTATACTTGTCTCTCTTCATATCAGCATGCTCTCCTGTGTGATCAGCCTTTGCTATTCAAGTTAATACTCGGGGAGACTTGTTAATGGTCTATTTTTGAGAAATTTGGTCCAGTTCTTTAAACTACAATGCTGTATTTCAAACTCACCACAGGGTATCTTTCTTTTAGGAGAGCTGAGTTTACATAGGGTAATTACTGTATAGAAAATAGATATTTGAGCCAAAGATAATTTTGCTTTAAGCTTCAGGGTTTGCCTCTTTAATTTTCTTTTTCTCCCAAAGATTAGCTAGTTCCCTCCCTTCACGCAGGGTGACATGTCAGTATATATGACATTACACATAGGACTATGTACCGAAACAACATCTTCTATAACAGCTAAAAAGACCCAGGACAGAAAAGATAAAAACAAAACCCAGAATAAAAGAAAACAAAACTCTTCACCAAAAAATAAATATTGACTCATCAGCAGAAACAACTCTATTTGCCTCAACTTTATTGTAGCATGGGTCACTTTATATGTCTCTGATAGGCAACCTCCTTCCTTGTGTATAAACAAGTTTGGACAGCAAAGATATCTTTGCAAAGATCACAGATAACAAGATAACCTTACTTGTTCACTTCAAAAAATAATACAAAATATCACAAAGTGGTTCCTGGTTTCCATTATTTTGTCTTTTATCTCCTCATTAGGGAAGCCTCTACATAAGGTGTTGGGTTTTTTCACAGAGAAAGTGATCTTTCTTGTATACTATACAGTATAAATGCCTGTCATATTTTGTTTAAGGTGTCAAGGAATTGGAAAAAGTGTATGAAACTAAATGGACTACCAAATAATAGTTTTGCAGCTCTGGTAGATTGTGCTGTTTATGTTGTAATATCTTGACGCCTTGACAGGTTTATACAATCAGAGGTTCTAAAGCCACCATTCTGTGATAGACTGGAATTGTTTGAAGCATGGAGTGGTTGAAAAAGTAGGCTTCTGTTCTCTTGCTTTTGAAACCAAATGGCCACTCGCTCAGAATCATCCTATTAAAATAACTGCGTGGGCAATCTCACTTCTGCACTTTTAATACCTAAAGTATCATTCCCATAATGAAAGAAACATGAAATGGTTTCCATGCTGAATGAGCTCCCTAGAGACTCTGGGATTTGTCTCATTATATAAAGCTTTTCCATCACCATTGCAATGCTTCTTCTCATCTTTGCTTCTCATCTCAGTGGAGAAATTTCTGTCAACAGTTTTAGTCTGGCTAAACCGGCATAACATTGAAAGCAGTATATGCAGTAGATAAGATTACTTTTTTTCCATTTATGTAGAAATTTATACACAGTGTCCCTGCTTTAAAAAGGATTACTATATGATGTGGACAGCATTCCACTCTCTCATTAGAAGAGACAGATCACAATTTTATTTCTCTAAATAAGTCTGGATTAGGCAAGGATATTAGTAATTTCAATGCAGCTGCTTTCACAACGGAAAAGAAATCATCACTTGTGTATTCTTATCAGAACTTGCAGGTAACTTTAGAATTCAGTACTGATCAGAATAACTCCTTGCATTCTGCAACCTACCACGTGCCTCAATTATTTCATATGCAGAAAGGAATAGTAAAATAATGAAATAAAATGTTAATAAAATAATACTACTGAGGGGAACACTTAAAAAAACCCTTACAACAAACCCACAAAAAACCTTGGGAATTTGGGGACAAAGTTTCTACATATATGTTCTGAATTTCCCTCATTTTTCCTCCCTTTCAAACACAGTTTTAAACAGCTTGTAGGCCATGGATAACGAAGATTTTATTTCAGCATATTCCAGGGACTGGTGTTGGAAACAGTTCTGTTTCACGTGGCCAACTGTAGATGAGCCAGGGGGATCCCCAGGCTCAGACAAGCCATGAACTGTGATCTTCCTTGGAAAATCTCCAAAAGCACAGGTACCACCTCTGTCCCCTGTTTGTTCTAGATTTCTATATCTCTGTGAGACTAAATTAAGACAAGCATGAAATGGTGGTTTTGTGGCTATGACACTCTACGGCAGCAGGGTTGTGTATTTTCACTGCATAGAAGTAGCCAAAGATAAATTGGCAAAATAATTTTCTGTAGACCATAGCATAAATTAGGTGACTAACATTAGTTGCTAAATCACATAACTCAGAAAAGCTTTTGTTTTCTAAGTCCCTGACTTCTGGATTCAGGCTAAAACCCTGGGCAGTTTTCCTTGCCCTAGAGTGAATGGAATGTAGTGTGGTTCCTTCTTATCTCTGGGAAAAGTATTGGTGGCTTGGATTTTCCTGACATCAAAGACTCAAAATGATATAACCAGATTTCTGATGACATCTCCTGCTCAGGGAGAATATCATGCTGTGTCAGTGCAGACCAATAAAAAATGAGCTATACGGGTAAAAGAGGATTAGAAAGAGGAAAAAAAAGCTTAATTCAAATATTTTTTTCATTTGAAACAGATGCAATCATTGGCCTTTAATTGCTGTTAAATTTAAAGGGAGTTTGGACTTTAACACATCAGAATATAATATAGCCAAAATTTAGTGTGGTATTAAGGTATGCTACTCATAAACTCATTCTGAATTTGTCTTCTTCTTTTTTTTTGCTGAGAATACTGCTATGCCTTTCACACCATAACACTATTCTTCTGTCGTAGTTATGTATCATACCATTGCATACTAAATTCCCACTTAGTTACTAAGAACAGTTTGCCCTAAGACATTTCCCCAGCAATTATTGTCAAGTCACAGGAACTATGAGAACTTGCAGAGTTTTCATAGAAACATAGCAATTAATTCTGTTTGGAACAATGACAAAATCATTTGGAAATGTCTGAAAGAGGGTAATATAGAAGTAGCTTATTTGCAATAACATCACATTCTAGGGGCCTCTCTGCTATACTCTGTAACCAGTTTGCTCTGTTAATTTTACAGAAACAAAACTACTGAATATTACTCAGTGAGTCTAGGTCCTGACTGCAGTTAACCGTAAGAAATATGCAGCCCTAGAGATGCAAAATTTGCCCAATACTGCAAATTTTTCGATCAGGGGAAAAAAAAAGAAAGAAATACAAAACACCCCAACCAAACAAAATAAACCAATAGGCCAACAAAAACCCCAAATTCCCAAGTAAATACATAAAAAAAAGAGAAAAGAAAAATGTCTCTTCACAGAAAATATTCTAATGTCACTTAAAATAAGAGTTAGAGTTATGTTGAGCCAATATCACCAAAAAGGGCAATTTCACTGGCTTACTTAGCTACTTTAAATGGTAAGAGGTATCTACCTACATTAAGGAAATACAGATCAATCTAAAGCAGAGTTTTTCCAGTTCTTTAAGAATTTGTCTTGATTTACCTATCTCCATCTGCCTCTCTGAGCTGGCTGCACAATGTTGATAATCCCGAGGAAGAGAGCGAGAAATGACTGGCTTTGCATGTTTTCAGGAACTGCAACCAATTTTCATCCTGCTTTTCTAGAAGAACTGGACTTTGGCAAGCCATTTAAAATAATTGTCAGGTTCTTTTGACTCTTTTGCAACCACCCCAAGAGAATGCAATTCATAGACTGAAAAAACAATATCTTAAGTCATCATCTTTCCTTATATGGTCAGTGAAAGTACCTTCAATAGCTTGCAAAGGGTGATGTGGTTCACTGAGACAGAGTGTTAGAGACTAATTTTTGAGCCAGTGCAGAATCTCCTTGTCATTTGTAGACAAAAATAGACATTGCCAACATATGGTTCTGCACAATCCACATATCTGAAGTTGAAGAACTTAATTACACTTATAAGGATACATTAACTGTAGAGGGAATCTGGACAGCTAGCCCAATAAATATTTTTTTGCAAGCATTTGAATTTAGTCTAGAAACCACCAACATGTGATATGTTTTCCTGCAACTTATGAGCAATGTAGCTCGTTCTTAAGTACTGTGATCACTAAATGCAGGATGCCAGAAGAAACTACTATTTAGCTAACTTAAGCATGTTTCTGATACTGGTTTAACCTTTCACAGCTCTGTGCTTAAAATGTGACTTAATATGTTTGCACTTTGAATTTAATGTCTATATTAATCTCTTTGTTTGCAAATTGCAGAAAGACCAAATAAACTTGTAGAATGTCACAAAATAACAATGGTTAACATTTTTAATACTATTTCTGAAAGTTATACAAAGATGATAATTGGGGTTTTCAAATAGAGCAAATTAGATGGCTAAATCCGTTAGATTTAGTGGAAATTAAGGGACTATGGAAAAACCCTACTTGATAGATTGTAATGGTCACTACATAATTGCAATGAAACTCACTAATAGAAATATATATCAAATTGATAATTATGAAGTAAGGGAAGTAAATTATTAAAATCAAAACATGAAATCCATATTTTGGTTCAGATTCAAAGATCTTTCTTAGTCCATTACCTTCTCTCCTACCATAGTAATAGCAGAGGTAAGCTTCTTAGATATATTCTCTCAAATCCTAGCAATTACTACTAAATTACTACTGTAATTTTTTGAACCAGAGAAAGTATCTTAATATTTGATAGCTCTGGATGTTGGGTTTTCTTCCTTCCCTTCCCCTTTTTACCCCAATCATGGATTTGTCTGCTCTCTTATTGAACTCTTGTGAATTTCTAGCATACAAAATGTCTGGTGCAATACAGTTCCAAAGTTTAATTAGCCATACTATGAAAAAATTCTTTGCTCCAGCCTCCTCTGCTAGTTTTGTTTAAGATTCTGCTGATCTTATATTGGAAGAGACAATGAAAAATTGTTCAAAGTTTATATTCTTCATGATGTCCATGATTTTGCAGACCTTTGTTTTATTTTTCTTCACTCATCTCTTTTCCAGGCTGAAGAATCCCACATTTTGATCATCCTTGTTCTTTTTCTCCATTTTCTAGTTCTGTTATATTCTTTTTTAAGATGGGAGATTCACACAGCACACAGTATTCAAGATGAAAGCACACAATGGATTTATACAACAGCATAATAACAATGCTCTTTGTTTTGTTCTGTTTTTCTTTCCTAATAATTCCTACCATTGGAATTGCTTTTTTCTACTGCTAATAAGCATTAAGTTGATATTTCCATAGAAACATATATAATTACCCAAGATGTATTTCCTGACTAGTAATAGCAATCTCAGAGTCCATCATTCTGAATGTAAGGTTAGGATTGTTTTCTCCCATGTGCATCACTTTGCATTTATCTACACATAATTTATTAGATTATATTACGCTGACTAGAAATGGGAAGTGAATGTTCAATGACAAATGAAAAAAAAAATATAGCTTAGTTGAATTATAGTAGGTTGTACGGATATTGAAAGCTGTGTGTGCCAGATGAGGATTTAGTCAATCTGACTAGTGGTTTACATGAAACTCTTAATTTATAAATATGTGTTTGTAAATATTCACTAAATTAGACTGTAATTAGGAGCAATTACAGATTAAGACAAAATAATACCCTACATATTAGTGCAGGGTTATGTGTCTTAACAGATGTTGGCATATGTAAAACTCCTGTAAGTGTTGAAGCATTAGGCTATTGATTGACTTCTTAAGTTAACTCTGCCACCCTTTAAACACAATCAAAAAGGATTTTGATGAGTTTGCTTTATATGAAAGGCATAAGCCTATATGAGTCGGGATGTGGCAACTCAGCTGAAAGGAAGTTCCAGATTCACCACTTGCTGGGCCATTTTAAACTGGATTGGAAATAAGAAGCCAGTAAAAATGTATTATAATTAATCATTTTTTACTGACTCTGGGACAAACTGGATGACCTAATTGACCATTTTCTCTGTCTAATTTATGCCATTCTATGAATCATAAGAAAGGTATATACAAGCTGTCAGATCCTCACTGTATCTCTGAGGCAAGTTGTATTTAATAAGATTCCATGCAAAAATTGGTGGGAAATCTGCCATTATAGCAGTAGATCAAGCGAAATCTCTGGTTTTGGCTTTATAAGAGACAAAGTTCACCTTACAATACAGCTATAAATTGAATTTATACAACACTGCCCATATAAAGTATCTCAAAACACTTTATATTAAAAATGCCTCAAACAAAAACTTAGGAAAGTTCTGAACTTGAAATTGAGATGTGAATCTTAAAATTGAATTGAAAAGTTCTTTTCTTTTTCCCTGAAGAGCTGTGCTGACTTTACAGTTCTAATGTCTGATAGAAGTGAATCCCACAATCAAGGAGTATAAAAAGCAAAAGAAAAAAATAGCATTGAAAGGATTTAGGCTAAACTAAGGGTCAGTTGGCAACCACTTAGCAGAAAACCTCAGTACAATGCAGAGGAGAATACTGATATCTATAATTGAAAATGGATGAAAAACCAAGGTCATGAATTGCTTTAAAAAGTAATAGGATAGTTTGATGAAGCAGAGAGGGCAAAAAGCAGATGGGAAAGGATCAAGGAAAAAGTTGTCTAGAAATAAGTCAAGCCAGGAGAAGTCAACAGCATCCTTAAGGAGTTTTTGTCTTGAATGGACCAGAATAAGAAAACATTCTGTATTCTTTACATCCCTTCCCCCACCCACTCTCCAAGATGGAACAGTTAAGAGAGAAGGAATCTATTTATTTCTTCTTAAGTCATTCTTGCAAATGGAACCAAAAAAAGGCAAATGTTTCCTAGTTAAATGAGTGTGGCGGTTACCTCAAAGTATGAATATTAGCTAACAGAAGAGGGGACTAAAAGAGGTAGGATTGGGTGAGATAGGTAGATAGATAGATACTGAGAAAGCAGAAGTGTCTGAAGTCTTAAGGAAAGCTTTTATTTGGGCCAGTAAAATAATTTCACTTCTGCATCTATAACTCTTGTAAAATTACTGGAGTATTTCTCTCCAGCAGTTCATACTGGCAAGGCAACACACCCATTAAAACTGACATATTTTGATTATGTAAATCACTCAAATAATCTATTAAGAAAGTAGTGCAGATAAAAATGCATATGTATCATCATCTTCTATGTGTTTTTATGTCCTGTCTAAATCTTGTGAGCAAACAGAGGTGATAGTGAGCTTAGAAAAACCTGTGTTATTTTTCATAACTTAGCTTGAGCCAGGCAGTTTATTTTTAAGACAAGAATTGACTTTGTGTCAACAGACATCTAGATTTATGTTCTGAATCTGACTTTTCCAGGATGTGGCTTTGCACCTCACTCTATATGTATACTTTGCTTTGGCCATGAAATAAACTTGCCAATGCATTTTTGAATGAAGCATGAGGAGCATATGCTAGTGGCAATAATCTGAGCACTCCTGCTGGTGATTTGAAGTTAAGGAAATCAGGTAAAAAGAAAAAGAGATAATTTTAAAGACAAATATTTCAAAAGTTTTGAAGGTATCTGTAAAATCCTTTCAAGCTGGTGCTGCTTTTCATCACTGAAAATCAGATTACTTTTTATGTAATTGTCTAAATATGGGTTTAGTTAATGATTTTGGTTTTCTTACACACTCCAGGTACACAGTGTGATTAAGCAGCTGAAGATGTAGATATTATGTACACATGCACAAGTAGTTTTCTATGAGAAATCCATCTGGAGAACAGTATAAGCCATACGTAATGGACAGGATGGGCAGGAGGTGTTTAGTTTAGCTCATTAGTTTAGGTCTTTTGGCTGTAGTGGATTGAGTATGTCAATTATCAGTCTGCTTCTGTACACTGTCATGAAAGAATTGGGAAGGCAAATGTTCTTTAGTGATAGGTCAGTCTTTACTTTGATTCTTATATATGACCCTAACTTGAACTTCCTTGATCTGTACATCCCCCTCTCTGAAAATGAGAGATTTCTATTTCTTTAAATGTTTCCTCTTTGTGGAAGATAAGAAATAGCATTTTGCCAGGTAACATGTAAAAGAAATAGTAATCCCATAAAAAAAAAGGATATGAGGGTTTGAGTCTTTCTAGACAGCTGGTTAGTACAAATTTTGTTCAGCTAAAATCCTTTTTTCTCTGAACAGTACAGTCTCACGTGCTCTATACGTTGGGAACATTCCCTGTGTCATGCTAACACCTTAGGATATGCCCAGATGTTTTCTGTAAGGGTGTTAGTTTGCATGTGTCAAAAGTTTGGGAGGCAGTTGGATTGCAGTTAAACAGTGTGGATAATCATGTCCCATATTCAGCCTTGAATTCATGAACTATCCAGGTTGGACCTACTGTAATAGACACAGTAACAATGCGCACATGCCTGTAAGGGCACAGTATCAGTTTTTAGCGGTCTCTGACTTGGCCACATATGGGCGTTTGGTATATCACCATAAGTGGCCACAGGAGTCTTCAAAACTAAGCACCTCCACCTTAAGCTAAACACTACCTAGAGAAATTAATATTATCATATCATGATATGAAATATGTATTTCTTAAGAGATTTAAAAAAAAACAGGGAGAGAATTGGGGATGAGTTACATTAGTTATACTGTCTGAGGCCATGTATAACAAAAAGATGCCCTACAAGCTGAGAATTATAGACAGCTATAATAACATGTGGAGGAGCACATATGTTTGTGCACAGCCACTACACACTTCAGAAGTGCAAATTAAATAGTCTGTGCCATTGTATAGCTGTGAAATGGGAGCCCGAGAGGCAGGAGCTGGCCAGTGTTTGTCTGTTTAGATAAGGTACCCTGTACTGGAACTCTGCAGAATCAGAAGTTGTTGATGGATTATTCTGCCACCCCATATACATTCTGAATACATATAACTTCCGTTTTTATGCCATGCACAATCCATACCAACCCTTTTTATTGTAGTTCTCTGGATAATGTAGAAATATCCCCCATATTCTCTTTAAATGGGGCATTACTTCATAGGATCTTGCAGTGTTGTTAAGAAAAAAAATGCATTAAATATTTAAGCAAACTAAATGGATTTCCTTATCTATCAGTTCAGATATATTGAGCTTATCTAAGATGTTAAAAGGCGCAGATCAGAGAATCTAAAAATATTTTAAAGTCATATTCAATGACACTTCCATAATCAAAAGAAAAACAATTGGAATTTTGGAATACATAATAAAAACAATTCAGTGCGGTGCTTTAAAACTCCAAAACCAGATACTTTCCTCCAGTTAAAAAAGGAAAAAGTTGTTTTGTTTTAAATAAAAGAATGTAAGAAAATAGCTTTCATTGAAATTGTACCCTGGTATGTAAATAAAGTATATAGTACTGATAACAGGCACAATTCTATTACAGTATACTCTGAAACTGGCAAAATGTTCAATCATAAGGTCAATACAAACAAAAGGAAAGCTGGAAAGATAAAAGTTTTCTGCTGAGACTGGTAATTGGCTGGATGTTAGGGTTTGGGGAGGCTGTTTTTCTTTACATAAGTAGGAAAAGTAGCTTCAGGTTCAGTGATTTACTCACTCAGATGAAACTCAGCCCTGTTAACATTTTTTTTTTATCAGATCTCAAGGCATGACAACCATTCAGGTCTCAGTGGAGCTATTTCCTGGCACACTGCAGGTGCACTTTGACTGCATCCCTTTTTTCTGTTGTCCATAAGTGATTTGGGACTACAAGTGAAGCACACTCTCACCTCTCCGGCAGAATCATAGAACCACCAAATCATTGAGGTTGCTAAAGACCTTTAAGAGCATCAAGTACAAATGTCCACCAAGTCCACCACTAAACCATATCCCTAAGCACCACATCTGCATATCTTTTAAATATCTTCAGGGATGGTGACTCAACCCTGTTTATGTTCAGCTGGCTGTTGACAAACACCCCCAAGTCCTTTTCAACCAGGCAGCTTTCCAGCCTCTCTTCCTCAAGCCTGTAGCATTGTTGTGACCCAAGCGGAAGATCTGGCACTTTACCTTGTTGAACCTCGTACCTCTGGCCTTGGCCCACTGATCCAACTTGTCCAGGTCCTTCTGCAAATCCTTCTGACTCTTCAGTAGATCAACACTCCTGCCCAGCTTGGTGTCTTCTGTAAAATTGCTGAAGGTGTGCTAGATACCTTTGTCCAGACCATCAATGAAGATATTAAAGAGAACTGGCACCAATACAAAGCCCTAGGGAACACCACTTGTGACCAGCTGCCAACTGGATTCAACTCCGTTAACCACTGCCTGGCCATCCAGACAGTTTTTAAGCCAGCAAAGAGTGCACCTGTCCAAGCCATGGGCTGCCATCTTCTCCTGGAGAATATTGTAGAAAATTATGTCACTTTAGTGAGGTCTAGGGAGACAGCATCCACAGCCCTTCCCTAATCCACTAAGAGGGTCACCTTGTCGTAGAAAGGAAATCAGGTTGGTCAAGCAGGACCTGCCTTTCATAAACCCATGCTGGCTGGGCCTGATCCCCTGGTTGTTCTCTACATTACACATAATGGCACTCAAGATGATGTGCTCCATGACCTTCCCCAGCAACAAGGTCAGGATGATAGCTCTGCAATTCCTTGGATCCTTCTTCCAGTCCTTCTTGTAGATGGAAGTCACATTTGCTAACCTCCAGTCAACTGGGACCTCCATGTTTAACCAGGACTGCTGGTAAATGATGGTAAGTGGCTTGGAGAGCTCCTTCACTGCCTCTCTCAGTACCATTGGGTAGATCCCAGCTGGCCCTATAGGCTTGTGTGTATAAGTGGAGTAGCAGATCACTGACGATTGGATTATGAGGGCTTCATTATGCTCCATGTCCCTGTCTTACAGCTCAGGGAAATGTGCACCCCCAGAACAGCTGGTCTAACTATTAAAGACTAAAGCAAAGAAGGCATTAAGTACCTCGGCCTTTTCCTCATCCTTTGTGTTTTCCCCATATCTAATAAAGGGTGGAGATTCTCTTTAGCCCTCATTTTGTGGCTAATGCATTTATAGAAACATTTTTTATTGTCTTCTATAGTAGTAGCTGATCAAGTTCTAATTTTCTCCCTGCATAACCTCACAACTTCATTGTAGAGTCCTCCTGAGTTGCACGTCAAGGCCATAAACTCTTTTTTTTCCCCCCTGAGTTCCAACCAAAGCTCTCTGTTCAGCCATGCCAGTCTTCTTCCCTGCTGGCTTTTAACAAATGGGGATGGCCTGCTCCTTTAAGATTTCATTCGTAATGAAGATTACCTTCAATCAATTTGTGGTCAAGCAGGAAATGGCTGAGTTATTACCTTATGACGACATCAATATAGCTCAAAGCTCTGCATATTTTTAGGACGTGACTATATCAGGAGGTGAAATCTTCTCAAAAGGAGGTTAGTAAATCTACAATTGGAGAACCAATGTTTGTCTTACTGTAAAGAGTTGCTCTATAGAGTTCAAGAAACGCTATTCTGGAACAACAAACCAGCTCCTGAAAGATGCTGCCTAGCCAGAATGCTGTATGTGACCTACCTCCAGGGTGACAGGGTACATGAGTTATTAGCTGCATGTCTCGGGCAGTGAGTAATGGAAATTTATGTGAGAGTATGACAAATATGCAGTTGGGGAAAAATGAAACATGCTTGAAAGAATTTTTATCAGCTTTTTAATATTAAAAACCTCAAATCCCTCTTTCACTTCTGTTTTGTAAATGTAAGAAGAGTGCTTACTTTGGACTGACTTTTCTCTTTCTCAATTGTGGGTGCGACATAGTTATGACATCCAGAGAACAATGGTGGAGATGAAAGTCTGCTGAAAACATTAATTTGTGCATGGTCATGAAAATAAAAGGAAACTATGAAGGGTTGAAGAAGAACTTATGATGCTGGGAGACTGGTCAGTAAAATAGTAGATTCAAAGGAGGACTGCAAGGTGTGGAATAAAATCTGCCAGAGGGAGGCATAAGTAAACTGTGACTATTCAGCATGAAGAGGAGGTGTGCTAGAGACATGAGAGGGGCAGAGAGGACTGGTAGACCATAAACCATCCCTGTGTCTTTCAACAAAAAAGATAAAAGTTATTAAGTGCAGCTATGAGGATTAAGTTTCAAACAACAACAACAAAGGCAAAAAAATCCAAAGAAGTATTTCTTCAGTCAGAGGGGATAAAAAAATATTGTGGGTGCAAGAAATTTACCTGGGTTCAAAGGGCAACTGAACTTGGAAGAGAGATCCACAGAGGGTTGCTAGAAAGACAGACATCAACAGCCTAAGGTAGAAGAATATAATAAGGAAACACACATATATTCATCCTTACTTAGGCATACATCTGTGGTCTTCCTGAAGACATGGGATTGGGCTAGATAAACCCTTGGGCTAAGCTAGTGTCATCATTCTTCTGAATATCATTCAGCCTATACACCTCAAAAACCCAATATGAAAATGTACCTTTTCAATCACATTCGACACAAATTATTTCCACGCCTTTATGCTCCCCGTTCCCCCAGTTTCAGAGTGGCAGAATATAACAGGAGCAGAGTAGGATTAGATACTGAAGCCATCCATCCACTTGTGATATACATCTTTGGGCCCATTTCTGACCTTTTCCATTTAATTACTTTTCTGTGTTCATCTGGTTTCGCAGTATAGATCTTCCTCTTTTTCTCTCTTTTTTTTTTCTTTTTATTTGGGAGTGGGGAAGGGTCATGGTCTTTTTTCCTCTGAAAGTTTAATTTTTTGTGAGGAAAATCTTAACTGGTTCTAAACTTCTTTCCTTAATATGCTCATTATCTTTATTGATTTCTCTTTGCTTATGTTTTACTAAATCTTCTTATATCCAGAACCCTTTCCCATTACTTCTGCATCAACTCAGCGAAAATTTCTTAGGGAATAAGTGAAAAGATGCTTTGGCATCACTGGAGCTATTTAGCAAATAATATTGTTCTATTAGATCTGGATTTCAATTCAACAATATTTGAGAACTTCATGCCTACCCAAATTTTTATTCACCTAGACCTTCTGTGTTCTGGTGACTGAAATGTGTATGAATATTTCTATATTGAAAGCAAATCTGTGACTGCTCTTTTCTCAGAGAGTCATGAGATCGTTCTTCTCCAATAGCCACTCAGAAGCTGTACAGGCTCAGTATCTCTGTGTTGAGCCTCATTTCGTATCTTACAGAAAGGCTTCTTTTAAGGAAATTTCATTCCATCTTGGACTTCAGTGTTTCTGGTTGGCTTGCAGCCAGGCAGAGTCTGCTATATCTGACCATAAAAGATTGTAGAGAGAAAATTCCAGTTGGAATAGTGAGGTAAGAGATTGTTGTATGGCCCCCGATAAACTTGCTGTCCTTAATTTATACAGCCTACTCTGATACATGGAGGATTTGTTCAGCTTCAAAGAGTGAGAAGGGAATGAGTCATGATGGAATAAAATACTTTCCCAAAAATATACACCTCTATTTGGATGATTTTTTTAGAGATATTCTCTTCCAAATCTCTTTTAAATATTGATGCAAATGTCTCAGCTTATACTTAGAGAAGAAAAGGAATTTAGATGTAAAAGCATATCATCTTGTATTCAGGTAATTTAAGAATATTGGTAATTATTTTTGTGCATATTCTAATTAAATATGTATGTATCACTTTAATTTCAAATAGCACTTCATAGAGATTTAAAAACCCAGACCTACCCCCCCCAGAGTTTACCATCAAACAATATATGAGGAACAGAGATGACAGAATGTGCAGTGCAAGATGGGGTAAGTCCTACTATGAACATAATCAGAACCTCATGCTGCTGTAAATGATGGCAATGATGATGGTTTAATTTGAGAACATGTAAGGCATGAGGACAAAAAGCAGATAATGGTGGAAAGCTTAAGAGGAGGGATTTGAAAGAAAAAGGGCAAGCCTGAACCCTTCTACAAAATATATCTCATATCAAGGCAACTCCTTTGAAGTTGCTCAGATCATTAAACCAGGGCTAAGCTTGGCCTACAAGGATCAAAATAGAGCTGTGACACAGGGCCAAGGTTCTGTGCATGAGTAGATACAGCCAACAGGAAATTCCAGCATGCACTGGATATGCCAGTATTGTCTTTTGAGAGCCTGGAAGCACTGGCTAAGTCATTGGTGCAGTGGGCTCAGCCCTTGAGCATGTTAGACAGTTTCTAGACAGAGAAACAGACAGCTGGATAGAAGGTGGTGGGTGGGAGCAGTGTGCACTATGCTAATTTCTCTTATTCTGTGCTTATTCTATGCTTATACTCTTATTTCTCTTCACTTTCTGCATCTGATAGACCTCTCTTAACAAGAACTATGGTTGCCTGGGTGAAAAAGCTAAGTTTGTGAATGTCGCTGAGACAAAATACAGTGGTGTCTGTTCTGCTTTTTAATACACACACAGTGTGTATTAAACTGGAACAGTCTTGCTGCCCATCACTGTCGGACTGGGACCCTTATGTCTTGATGAAAATTTTGTGTTCTTTTGGAGTCTCATACTTTTTGATTCAAAAAGATCTTTCTGATGAGATTTAGGTTCTTTTTATGTCCATAGCCCATAAAGGGACTTAGTAAGTTTCTCTATGGTTTCTAGTCTTCCTCTTGTTCACATAATTGACCCTAAAATAAAGAAAAACATATAGCAGAGACTGTTGAACAATACTACCTTTACAGAGGATTTTAGGAAGCATTTTATTTCTCACCTCTCTTTTGTGAGAGGCATAGGTAGACACAAAAATGTTCAGTCAATTATTGCAAAGAAAATAGTTTTCTTAGAGGAAAGTAAAACTTTGTTTTTCCTTTTAGATATGGAGTGCACTGATACATAATTCTGTTTCTTTGAAGTGTGCAGCACAATTCTCATAAAGTACAGTTTCTTTAATATTCCATTGCTTTGTATTTATTGACCTGATATAATACAACACAGTATTTATTGTGCTGAATTTTGTTTTGATGTACAGCATGAGCAGCTTCACAATGCAGTTATATGAGCGGGTGATTTCTTACAAATAGTAGATGTGTTCATCAGGTGTTTATGACCCCAGCTTTCTTTATTTGTAACAGGCATATACCGGTACTTGGAGACAGTGCACATAGATGAACACGCACACAAATATAGAAAATGTTTGAAATATGCATTTCCATCTCTTGCCTACATTCTCCTCTAGCCTGGAGGTACTTGGAAGGATATCTATCACTAGGGCTAACAGAAAGTGTTCAATGCATCTGAAACTACTCTAATTCTTGCTCAGTCAAAGTTCAGCTCAATTTTATCGCTTTATGAAAGGCAAGTCCTGCTTGACTCACTTGGTCTCATCCTATGACAGGGTGACCCACTGTCGTGGTTTAAGCCCAGCTGGAAATTAAGCACCACACAACCACTTGCTCAACTCCCCCTCTCTCCCTGCCCCATGCCAGTAGAATGGGGAGGAGGACTGAAGTAAAATTTGTATGTTGAGATAAGAACAATTTAATAATTGAAAATAAATTAAAATCCAATAACAATGGTAAATAGTAATAATGATAATAAAAGGTAAACAAGAAAGTGATGAACAATGTAATTAATCATCACGTGCTGACTGATGCCAGACCCCCTTTCTGAACCCAGCTTGTTCCCTTCCAGGTAACTCCCCCATTTTATATGTTGGGCATGACGTTCTATGGTGTGGATTATCCCTTTGGTCAGTTTGGGTCACCTGTCCCAGCTATGCTCCCTCCCACTGGCAGGGCATGAGACAAGGGAAAAAACAAAAGACCTTGACTTATGGTTAAGTATGACTTAGCAAAACCCAAAACATCAGTGTGTTATCATTCCAGACCCAAAACACAACACTGTGACAGCTACTGAGAAGAAATTAACTCTAACCTAGCTAAAACCAGGACACATGCTTAGTGGATGAAGGAAAGGTTATGTGTGTTGTCTCTCTAGACTTCAGTAAAGTTTTCAATGCCATTTCCCACAGTATTCATGGCCTGGATGGGTTCACTGTTCATTGGATTAAAAACTGCATGACCAGAGACAGGGAGTTACATCCTCTTGGCAGCCAGTCACAGACAATGTTCCCCCAGGCTCAATATTGGGAGCAGTTGTGTTTAATATATTTATCAATTATCTGGATGATGGAATCAAGTATGTTCTCAGGCAGTTTGCAGAGAACATGAAGTTGGGCAGATGTGTTGATCTAATGGAGGGTAGGAAGGCTTTATAAGCAATCTGGACAGACTAGATCAATGGGATGAGGCGAACTCGATGAAGTTCAACAAGGTGAAGTGCCAGGTCCTGCACTTGTATCACAACAACCGCATGCAGTGCTTCATACCTGGGGAGGAGTGGTGGGAAAGCTGCCTGGCAGAAAAGGACCTGTGGGTTCTGGTCAATAGCCGGCTGAACATGAGCCAGCAGTGTGTCCAGGTGGCCAAGAAGGCCAGTGGCATCCTGGCCTGTATCAGAAAGAGTGTGGCCAGCAAGACTAGGGAAGTGACTACAGTGACTATAGTGACTATAGTCACACTGTACTTGCACTGGTTTTGTGAATCCTGATTTAGGATCCTACTGCGTATATCAATTTTTATTGAATGAGTGATTTTGAATTCTCAAAGAATCACCAGGCATTAGTAAAAGCATCTAACTCTCAAATTTTTACCTGTCACAAAGTTGTGAAACATTGAAGATGAATGGATATCTCATCTGTTGAAGCTGAGTCTTTGAGAATGTATAATTCCTGACTCCAAGGAGAATGTCAGATCCTTTCTCTATTCTTACTGTTGAACTACTTGTCTAGAAGATGCTCAGTGAAAGAAAAATTGTGTGAGTTTTTCTTCCACAACTGTTTATTTTAAAATAGACAAATATTGAATTTTAATCCTTCAATTAAAAGTAATTTCTTCTTATTATTATAGAATAGCTTAGGTTTTCCATCCTATCTTTCATAGGTACACACAGCCAGCACCTTGCAGAAGACAGACAGGAAAGGTAAATACTCCTTTATGCTTACTAACTTCTAACTGTTATTACAGAACACACCCAGAATCTTGGTGCTACCATCTTCCACATCACTGGAAAACCCTGATAGTATCTGGTATGTGTACCCAGGTTATTTGATTTTTGAAATTAAGATACAGGAGGCTGACATATGTTCAGGTCTCTCCCCAGTATGAAGTCAGACTGCAGCGAGGAAGTATACTTGGATACAGCATGCCTGGATTCTCTACAAGAAACAGAAGATACGCATGTTAATTTTTCATCAGGTATGCAGTTATAGGAATTCCATATCCTCAGGCTAGTGTTTAGCCTACGCTAAATGGAAAAGTGAAACAGTCAGGGAAAATCTGGAATGCCTAGGGGAGTAGTGAAAATTAATTAAAACTCCATCTTAACTGTTGATTCAAGATTTGATGGAATAATTAAAGAACCGTAGAATGGCCTCAGTTGAAAGGGACCTTAAGAATCATCTAGTTCCAACCCTTCTGCCAAGGGCAGGGACACCTTCCACTAGACCAGGTTGCTCAAAGCCCCCTCCAAACTTGCCTTGAACACTTCCAGAGATGGGGAGTCCACAGTTTCTCTGGGCAACCTGTATCCATGCCTCACCACCCTCACAATGAAAAACTTCCTCCTAATATCCAATCTAAACCTACTCTCAGTTTAAAACCATTTTCCCTTGTTCTATCACTACATGCCCTTGTAAATTGTCCTCCTCCGTCTTTCTTGTAGGTTCTCTTCAGGTACTAGAAGACCACAATTAGGTCTACATAAAGCAAACAAAGAAATACCAGGTCCTTAGTAAATGTTCACAGAATTTTTAAGCAATACTTTAAAAAACTTAAGGATTAAAAGAGGAGCTGTTGAGCAAATGGAACATTTAAATTGAAATGGGAGTTAATTATTCTCAAAAATTATTTAGTGTCTAGGAAGTGTTTGAATATTTTAATAATGAACTTTATTAAAAACAATGTATATATAAATAAACTCTGAAAGTACTTCAGAAAATGACGTAATTAGACAACCCAATGGCAGAATAAGATTATTACAGAAAAATACATTAGAATGAATACTACAAGCTACCCCTACACATTGATGGATCTGTAATGAGTTGCAGTCACTTAGGGAAGAGAGCTGGGTGTCATTGGAGCAGTTAAGTGAAAATGTCCCTCAGTGCTCTATAAGCACCAGAGAAACCTGGAAGGCATACAATTGTTTGAAGGGTAAGATACAAGATAGAACAATACTGATGGTACATATTTAAAAAATTCAGTATTCATAGCTGCAGTGTTCATTTTGATATGAAACGATATAGCAGATGAGAAACAGTCCAAAGAAGGGAAATGACAATATAGAAAATTTTTATTGGAAGAGACATCAAAAAGATTAAGTCAATTCAGTTTATAGAAGAGATGAATAAAAGGTGGTAGTCTAGAGTTGTATATAATAATAATAGTATAGTGAATGACATCCTATTTGGTCCCTTTCAAATAACTTAAGAACAGGTTAATACCTAATGAAATTAACACCACTAGAATAATTTTGCTGCAGCTTTTAAAATATTCTTAGTGCATGCTAAACTGTGCATTTCCTGTAGCTACACATTTTCTGCGGGTTTCAATATTTTTCCTGACAGGGTTTTTTGGAGTTAAATTAAAATATTTCTTAATGTTAATTAACTTTTTTATGACCAATAGACACCAGCAACGAAAGTTTAAACTTTGCATTTTGTAAATAATAAGTATTCAAAGCTTTTATTTGTAAGAAAAACAAAAGTTAATAGTCATCATAATCCTAAATAGATGAAGCAGTGGTGAAGAAAACTGTAAAGCAAATATGAAATTTAATAATGGCCCTCCAACAGCTTGTGCTCAGATTGTTAGGAATTCATTAAACAACGGTTGAGCAGAACAGACAATTAAATTATTCTCATATAAAATATCTATCCATATTATGAATATTGCATATGACAGTAAACATTTCTGAAGGGAAGTAGTCAACAAATTTCATTTCAGAGAATCAGCAAGAGGCTTGATTTCAGCCTCCAGATATATCCTTCTTTGTTTCACAGACAAAATAATAATAATACTAGCAACAATAATTGGGATGCCGATGCATAAACAGAGTTAACATACAGAATCCTAATAACATAATGTACGCTTCTGATAACTGTAGACGGAAGCTTATGCCAGTGACTTGACAGATATTTCAGATACATATTTTATGTACACTTATAAAAAGAGTAAAGGAGGGCCTGGTAAAATGTTCATGGTAGCATTAAAAAAAGCCAACGAGACTAAAAGTCAGCCAAAACAAAGACAAACACAAGTAGAATTTACAGTGCTGTATATCACGATGTGTAATGAACATCAAACAGTGTGAGTAATCTATCTCATACTAGCACTCAATCTTGTCATGTTTTGCTAATTTTAAACCTGACTTATAACCAATGAGCACTAATGGAAAAAGAATCTGAGAAAATAAATTTCTGCTTTACTTGACACCTAAATGTGTAGACTAAATATTTACCAGGAATCAACTAAGCCACTGAAAGTCAGTGGTAAATATTAAACAGTTTATCTAAAACACGTTTTAAGAGTATTTTGGATTTCTTTAAGACAATAAAATGGAATACAAATAACAGTTTATGTAGTGTTTAAAGCTAAAAGTAAAATCTGTTACATCAGTTGGATCCAACCTATGGAATCTCTTAGTCCATGACATCAGGTTTTTTTCAGAAGAAGAAAGAGAAATAATCAGGACAGTGACTGAAGACCCACAGATAAATAGGGTGCACACTACTCTGGTGCACACTGCCTCAGTAGCTTTCCTTGATGTCTCTATTTCTCTGCCAATCTTCTATGTCCTAATCACTGCCAGCACTCTGGATATTCAGATGTGTGTAGCCTTAGCATATTTTCCCAGCAGCATTTACTTATGGCATGACAATTACACTGAAATTCTAAGGAGTGACAGACTGGCAACTTCCAGTTTAGATGCTGAAATCCAGACTAGCTTCAAAACTTGCAAGGCTTTCCCATTTCTTTTATAAAGCTAAAACTCATTATGCTGTCTCTTATTTCAGCATGAATAACATTATTGTCCCCAAACTTGACAAATGCAGTATTGCCCCACTTATATTCATTTATAATGATTATTTTCCTAGCTTGTCACTTGATCACGCCATGACCCTAACATACCTTTGCTGGTGCCTCCCTGCTTGGCTGAGTTAAACTACTTTCCCACACTGCCCTTATTTCAGTATTATTTTTTGTATTTTTCTACTTTGTGTATTGCTTTTCATTCAATATCAATAAAGGTATTAAGACTCGGTCTATCTATTGGCACGTTCTATTCGCTTACTATATTTTCAGAAAAGCACCTTAACATGTACTTTTACCTTCAGGTTGCAAGAGTATGGCAGTGTACAACTAAAAGTGCATCAGTAACACCAAAGAGCCTTTTTGGTTTTTTCAGACTGTGTTTTTAAAAGTTTAACTGTTCTAAAATGTTTTTATCTAGGCTGACTTTGTTTTAAGCAGGATGATGATGTGCTTGTTCTGCTAAATTAGGTAAGTTGGCATATGGTGCAGAAATATGCATGCCAGCTGCGCAAATGTTGTCTGTACTGGTGACACATTCTCATTAAAGAAAAAAACTGCATCTGTGCTCATCAGAGCTAGAATGCACTGAGTAGATGCAAGGCAGGTTGATGTTTTTAACCAGGTTCAAGCAACCGAAAAATACTGCCACCACTGTGTCTGGGTGTAGGCCAAGTAATGGAAATAAGGTATGCGTTGTACTCTCCTGTCCTTGCTTTGCAGAGTGTCAGAGAAGAGGGAATGTGATTATGTGTTCTGTTCAGGCGTGGTTTTGCTGGGGGTGGGAAAGGAGAGAGTGTGAGAAAGAATCTTTAGGCTCTGGATTCCTACTGCTTGGTGTGAAGCCCATGCTCATCCACTGTGTGAGACAGCTGTCAATGTGTAGCCTACTAGTCTGGTTGGACTTTCATTCCTTTCAGTTACAGCATCCGGTCTTAAATATTGGACTATAGACTCTTAATCTATCGGGAGAGGAAGAGGAGAGGAGAAAAAAAACGACAGTGAAACCCCTTCTTCAGGACAACGAATCAGGAGGCAAGATACACAATTTACAAAAGTCAAAGGATGAAGCATCTTAAATCTTACAGGTCCAGGACAAAAAACAGGGCTTCACAACCACAGTCAATTTGGACTCCTGTAATAGATTTTCACCAGAAGTCGAGGCAGTCTGGATATCAAAGGAAACTATTCTCCCCAGTATAGGAAGGTCTAAAAGTAATCATTAGATCTGCAAGCACTTCCAAAAGTGCTGGAGGGGGCCCTTGGGGAGAAACTCAGGGAAAAATATCTCAAGGTTTTTGACACAAAGGATTTTCTCAAAATACTGTTTAGAGTAATATGTCATTAGTAAAAAAAAAAATAGACTAATAGAGCAGTGAAGGTAGTTCCAATAATCAAATCTTGAGCAAAGTTATTAGTGTTTTATCATCAAGATAGAAGGACTAAGTGGGGTTCTCATTTGCATAATGATGTAATAAAAAACATTTATAATGCATAATACTGTAAGATGTGAACAAAAGAATAGTCTGCAAGTATTCTGCAAGAATACTGCGAAGTATTCTTTCTACCTTATTTAGAAAAGTTCCAGTTGGACTATATCCAGTTTTGAGCTACTCTTCAAAAAATGTGGTTTTCCCTGGACTCTTTTGACATGAATATCCAGAAGCCTGGAAATCAGCTGCTGTGCAATGGACTGTGATATTTCAGGTTGTTTAGCTTAGAGATCCAGAAACTTAAAGCTGACATAGGTAGGACATGCTAGAAAATTTAGTTTCTGTCCAGTTATAAGAAGAGAAGGTAGAAGGAAGGAAGTGATTAGGTGAATGCAGTACTATTACTTCCCAAATACTACAATACTGGAACTAGGATGCTCAGTGGAAGTAATAGGACAGCATTTGAAAACATAGGACCAGGAATATTTTTGCATGAAGGGCAGTGAATTCCTGGAACTTTCTCCTATAGGAGATTTTAGTGGGAGTCAGGATAACCAAGTTCAAGAAGGAATTGAAAAAATGCCCAGATAGCAGACCCATAAAGGGATGCTGAAAGGACTAGGGAAGAGATTTTTCCTCTAGAATGCCAAGTACAATATTTGTAGGTATGGGGATGGTGTGGAAAATGAGCAGTCTTACATACTCTCTTTAAATTGTCTTTCTCATTACTATTTTCCGAGAGAGAGTATTGGACTAGATGTACTATTAGTCTGATTCAATAGAAAATTTATTGCATTTTTAAGATAGATATATATTTTATCCATAGGAGGACCTAAAATTAAGCCTTCCTCTCTTTCTGACCTGCAAATATAATATTATCATGATAACGGTACCTTTTAACAATTTGGATTATGGAATGTTCAGATACTCTTTCTGGATATATAGGCAAAGTCAATGATATTAATACTTCAATTTCTTTAGACAGTTATATTCTGATGGGTTTTCATTTACTGGGTTAAGGCATATCAAACCAGGGAACCTGCTATTCTTATTCTTTCAATGTTATTTAAGGCTAGGCAAGCCTTAGAGGGCATTAATCTTCTGCTAGTCCAGAGGGAAGAGAACACATTTTCCAGGCTACTGGTGGAATTCATCTATCTCCGCAGAGGAGATTTTTCATTGCCTACTCACTGAACAGCCTAAAAAGGAATGGAGTGGGCTGCAAAGCTATCAATGGATTCTGGAAGTGTGCCTTGCACAGAAATCGCATTTGAGCATCTTATGATCCTTCTGCACAAAAACAAATAGAAAATCCTACACTAGAGATTTTGATCAAAAGTAAAGTGGTTTTATACAACGATATATAGGTCTGCAAACTGATCCCTCCCTCCTTTTCACTGTCAATACTAGACTACCCATCATAGCTAGCATATGTAAGGAACTTTTCCAACTACTGCAGCCCTTGGGATAAAAAGTCTATAGTGATTTGTCCAACATTTTAATGTTAATAAAAATGCAATGCATTAAACTAATGTAACAGAAAGAAAAAGCACGTACTGCTGTTGCTAATGAGAAAGACTACTGACTTCCTACATAGAGAGCATGCATTTAATCTTTCTGACTGTGGTTTCTGAAATTGCTCTTGCCATTTTTAATTTTACAGTATGCTATGCCTGTGCTCAGATTCAGGGTGGAACTAATAAAGTTAAGAGACTTCAACTAGTGTGCATACTTTTTTTGGGTGAAAGTAACTCATTATTTGAATTGTATGATGCTATTGATTTATGATGTACATGTTATATGATGTTGTATGTCAGTATTGTTGGAGTTGCCATATGTCACAGATATTATAGCAGGAAACTCTTGCTGCTAACTAAGATAGAAGATAGGGGAGGAATTAATTGCAATGTTAAACCCTGTGGCCTAGTACAAACCAGTGGAGGATAAGCCTTACAAAAAGCAGTGGAAGAGGGGCAGTGATCTGACCATAAGCTGGTTTTGGCGTCCAGTAATGCCACACAACACACCACCTCTCCTGCCTGGACTGACCACCCTAACAGATGGAGGCCAAAGTCATGGACTAAACAATCTCACCAGACATTTTATGAGTATTATATTTTATGGGCATTTTATGGACATTTCACGGGGGTGGTCCATAGACTAAGGGGATGTTACCTGTGTATATATATAAAAGGATGGGATGTGAGGTGGAGGTTAATAGGGAATCTACTTTATAGTGTGGGACATGAAAATTATGTAAATAATATGGAATAAATGGTGTATATTGTACTGATTTTGGCTAGGATAGAGTTTAATTTCTTCATAGTAGCTTGTACGGCGCTGTATTTTGGATCTGTGATGAAAACAGTGTTGATAATACAGAGATGTTTCAGTTATTGCTGAATTGTGCTGACACGGAGGCCTTCTCTTCCTCTCGCACTTGCACTGGTGAATAGGCTGGGAGTGCACAAGTTGTGAGGGGACACAGCCAAGAGAGCTGACCCAGCTGACCAAAGGGATATTCCAGACCATGTGACATCACACTCAGCACTAAAACCTAGGGGTGACCTTGCTCAGGAACTGTCTGGATTTTGGTCTGTTAGTGCTGAGCATCTGGGTTCTTTTATATCATGTGTTTGGTTGCTGTTTCCCTTTATTGTTTTTGTTTTGATTTGTTTAATTTGCTTTGTGTTTTTTGTTTAACGGTTTTTGTTTGGTTATTAAACTGTCTTTATTTCAACTCATGACTTCTTTTACTTTTACCCTTCTGATTCTCTTCTCCATCCCACTAGGGGAGAGTGAGTGAGCAACTGTGTGGTGCTTAGTTATCTATTGAGGTTAAACTGTGTCAACTGAACATACAGAATCAAGGTCACTTAGAGACTTGACTGACCTTAACACTATAGATTATGAAACCTTTACTAATTCAGATTATATTGCTTTTCCACAGAGGTGTCTGTCATTTACATTACAACTCCTTACATTACTAAATCAACCTAGAATACATGTTAATACATGCTACAGAGCTCCCAGTGAGGGTGATCAAAGTAACCTTACCATGAGGAAGAATTAACCTCATAGAAGTTTTATTGCCACAGAAACAGCAGGTCCCATCAAACTCATAAGACTACATACTTTATTGCCTGTGAAATTTTTTTTAAATAAAACCTACAAACTCCCCTGGAGACTAAATCTATACATGATTGGCAACGAAAACCTGTTTCCAGATAAATATATAGTTATATGAATTTAAAAGATATAGGTTTCCAATTGTCTTTGTTTTCCTTCCTAAAGATGAAAGCATTCTCAAATATTGATATATTTGCAAATAAAGAAACAGGTGATGCCATTCCCAGTTGGTAATTCCATGAACACAAAATCATGACTTTCTTTGAAACAGCTCTTCTTGCATATCGCTAGGTGCAGCTACAGCTTGGAAATAGGCATGAAAAAGTGCGCAGAAGAATATTTGTACTCTCTTGAGGATATTCATCGTGGTTTATCAGAAAGTAGTAGGATAGAAAATCACTTTATTGGAAATATATTTTTTATACAAAATGTTCATGGTATGAGAGTAAAGTCTAAATATTTCAAAGAATTGATATGAAACATTTACAGAAAAGTAAAACTCACAAGAAAAGAAAACATTCTTGTGATGTTGAGCTGAAATGAGCAGAGTTTATTTTTCTAGAATCTACACCCCCACAAACAACAATATTATGCAGGATTCATCTCTCCTAAATTTAATTTCTACAGGGTAGATGTTTACATTTGAATGTATCATCCACAGCGCTTTTCTTCTTGTCAATGTAAAATAAAGCACTTTTGGAGGACACTTTTTCCTAAACCAGACTGTTCATAGTCACTCTGTCACCAGATATCAAGCTTTATCAGAATATACTACTTGGGGTGTTAACCATGCAAATGCTTGTCTGGCAGGCAGTGCTCCACTGGGGCAGCCTAACAGACCTCTAGCACAGCCCAGCCTTCGTGCAGTCCATCTGGTGTGTCTGACATGTGACAGGATTTTACGCTTCTGCTCTGTCAGCAAGGCATCCTCCCTTGGGCCTCAAATTCTGGGTTCTGAGATCTGAAGACTGCGGAAGACAAAACATGATGTTAAGAAGATACAAGTACAAAGAACCTCAAAGTCTTTGCTGGAAGTGGCTTTCCACTCTGACTATTCTGTGAGATGCCCAGAAGCCCTAAAAAAGCATATTGATTGTTGCACAAGCTGAAAGGTCTCAGAAAGACTCCCAGAAGTCTTTGCTACTAGGAGAGTCCACCACTGGCCTCATTTTAGTAGGATGACAAAAGTAGATTTTGAATACCATTCTCACATTTAGACTTCTGTAACAGGTGATTAAATGTAGGTATTCTATTTTCAAACTGAATTACATTATAGAATTTAGAGTCACTACTGTGACCATGGGAGTCTGTAAGAATCTCCCACAAGTCCTGTATCATATTCCTTTGTGGACAAGTCATATATGTTCTAGACATTTCAAATGCAGCAGTCAAAGCTGGCAAACTATATCCTGCACATTATGTCTAGCCTAGATTTCAACCTATTTTTGATAAGTAGATTACTGTCAAATTGACAGAGGTCAAACAGATCATACTAAGATCCTCTAGAAGTAGCATAAAAAAAGATATCGAATCAGAGCTTTTATTTGTAAAAAATGAATTCTTTTCAACAAAGACAATGAGAGTGAACACATGGTTGCCTAGTCTGAGAGGTAACGAGAGAACTACTTGACCCCTTGGTGTTAGACTCATTTTTAGGAATGATGTTACAGTGTATAATGTCATAGGTCCTAGCCTATGGTTAACTATCTGGTCTGAGCATGAAGTCTATGGGACAGGATCTGTGAAGTGTCAGGACAAAAAAATAAGGCAGAGAGAAAGGTGATAGATAATGCTGTGAGGTTGGGCCATCCATATTTGTGGTTGCTGTGTGTTGAGGAATAGCAGGAATCAACACATGGCAGCGTACAGGTGACAATGTAACACCAGATAGCTGAGATTCCCTGGTTTCTATTCATAAGCTGATTCAGCAACTGGAGACCTTTAGAGTGACTAGCAAGAGTTGCTCATCTTTTAATATTCCCAAAAGGCCAGTGCAAAAATCTGAGACTGGTGGCTAACAGTGAACTATCATGGCCTGAAGAAAGTCATGCCACCACTGAGTGCTGCCCTAGTGGACATGCTAGAACTCCAGTGCAAACTGTAGTCAAAGGCAGCTAAATGGTATCAAACAACTGATGTCACTAATGCATTTGGCAGCAGAGTGCCAGCCACAGTGTGCATTCCCTTGGAGGTGTGTCTAGTACACCTGAAACCAACTGAAATCTGGTATGGAAACACAACCCTACCATTTACCATGGGCCGATCCAGACTACACTGGAATAGGGTGAAGCTCCTGAACACCTGCAATACATTGCTGATATTATTGTGCTTGGCAAGACAGCAGAGGGAGCGTGTAAAAAAGGGAAAAGAGTAATAACTAGAGCTGATTTTGTCATAAAACAAAGGTCAAAACACCTACAAAGGAGATCCAGCTTTTTGAAATAAAATGGAAAGGTGTGTCCCAATGGATGTGATCAATAAAATAACAGCTACTGTCTCCACCAATTAACAAAAAAGAAACACAAGCTTTCTTAGGTGTTGTGTGTTTTTGGAGAATGCATATTTCAGGTTTCAGACCTCTCTATAGAGTGACTTAGAAGAAGATAAAGTTTTGAATGGGACCCTGGGCAGCAGCAAGACTGAAAAAATTAGATAGGAGATGGTTCATGCAGTATCATGGGTCAGTCTGGAAAGGAGAAAATGTGAGAAACCTTCTTTAAACTCCAGGCAGGGACTATGGTCCCACCTGTAGACTCTGGCAGAAAGCACCTGAAGAGACTCAAGGTTGTGATCTGAGGTTTATAGAACCCAAGGCCCACTACATTCCAAATGAAAAAGAAATATTATCATCATATGAAGAGGTTTGAGACGTAGAATCATAGAATCATGGAATCATAGAATCAGCCAGGTTGGAAGGGACCTCTGAGATCATCAAGGCCAACCCTTGATCCACGACCACTGTGGTTACTAGACCATGGCACTAAGTGCCATATCCAGTCTCATCTTAAAAACCTCCAGGGATGGTGAATCCACCGCTTCCCTGGGCAGACCATTCCAATGCCTCATTGCACTCTCTGTAAAGAATTTCTTCCTAATATTCAACCTAAACCTCCCCTGGCACAGCTTAAGACCATGCCCTCTTGTCTTACTGATATCTGCTTGGGAGAAGAGACCAACCCCCACCTGGCTACAACCTCCTTCCAGGTAGTTGTAGAGAGTGATGAGGTCTCCCCTGAGCCTCCTCTTCTCCAGGCTAAACAACCCCAGCTCCCTCTGCCTCTCCTCATAGGACTTGTGCTCCAGTCTCTTCACCAGCCTTGTTGCTCTTCTCTAGACCTGCTCCAGCACCTCAATATCCTTCCTGAACTGAGGGGCCCAGAACTGGACACAGTACTCCAGGTGTGGCCTCACCAGTGCTGAATACAGGGGAAGAATCACTTTCCTGGTCCTGCTGGTCACACTGTTCCTGATCCAGGCCAGGATGCCATTGGCCTTCTTGGCCACCTGGGCACACTGATGGTTCATGTTCAGCTTCCTGTCAATCCAAACTCCCAGGTCCCTTTCTATGTGGCTGCTCTCCAACCACTTGGTGCCCAGTCTGTAGTGCTGCAGGGGGTTGTTGTGGCCAAAGTGGAGGACCCAGCACTTGGCCTTGTTGAACCTCATCCCGTTGGAATCAGCCCAACTCTCCAGTCTGTCCAGGTCCGTCTGCAGAGCCCTCCTGCCTTCCAGCTGATCGACATTTGCCCTCAACTTAGTGTCATCTGCAAATTTGCTGCTGGGGGACTCAATCCCCTCATCTAAATCATCGATAAAGATATTGAACAGATTGGGGCCCAACACTGATCCCTGAGGGACACCATTAGTGACCGGCTGCCAACTGGATGCAGCACCACTTCCTAGGACACTTCCTAGATAGCTGGTACTGAAGTACAGCTCCACTTGGCACCTTGATCGCCCTTGGTGGGCTGGATGTTCAAGGGGGAAGTCCTCCCTGTGCATCACGCAGCTGATGTTACCTGCAGTCACACTGGTAATGCAATGGGCTCTAATGGGCAGCACTGGAAATGATAATGGACAGGCCAGAAGGAAGAAAATTCAGAGTGCTGCTGAAGGAGGTTGAAACATATAGATAGCAAAAATTGTTGAATATTTCTAAAGATTATCTGAATCTTTACATACAAAATGTACAGAAATTTGCACATACAAACATCTAGGTATATCATACAACTGTATTAAGTCTTTACTCCATGCAGAAAGAAATACTAGATTCAGCAAGAAAATATGCATTGGTTTAGGCTAGTTTTTCTTTTCTATGGATGTAAGATGGTGTAAACACTTCAAAAGTTCAGGTTAGACAAATTTTTAGCATTTGTAGAACAGAAATAGTGTGAAAAATTGAGAGTTTGAGGTATTTAATACAAGTACTGCAGATGAAAAGGGGGAGGAATCATAGATTCATTGAATTGTTTTTGTTTGAAGGAACCTTAAATATAATCTAGTTCCAACAGCCCTGCCATGGGCAGGGACACCTTACACTCAAAGCTACATCCAGCCTGACCTTTAACATTTCCAGGGATGGGATATCCTCACTTTCTCTAGCCGACTTGTGCCACTATCTCATCATTTTCCTAATATGTAATCTAAAAATAACCTGGTTTTTTTTTTTTTGATTGGTTGGGTGATTGTTCTTTTTGTTGTTTTTTTTTTAAAAGCCATTCCCCCTTGTCCTATCACTACACTCCCCTGTAAAAAGTCCCTCTCCAGCTCTCCTGTAGCCCCCTTTAGGTACTGGAAGGCTGCTGTAAGGTCTCTCCAGAACCTTCTCTTCCCCAGGCTGAACAACCCCAACTCTCTCAGCCTGTCTTCATAAGAGAAGCACTCCATCCTTCTGATCATCTTTGTGGCCCACCTCTGGACTCTCTTCATCAGGTCCATATCCTTCTTATGTTTGAGGCCCCTGAGCAGGATGCAGTAGTCCATTTGGGGCCTCATGATAATTATCTCCCCTTTGACCTGCTGGCCACGCTTCTTTTGATGCAGCCCAGGATATAGTTGGCTTTCTGGGCTGCAGGTGCACATTGCTGGCTCACATTGAGCTTCTTGTCAGCCAGCACCCTCAAGTCATTCTCCTTAGGGGTACTGCCAATCCATTTTCCACCCAGCCTTTACTTGTTCTTGAATTCAGTTCTAATTTGAGTTCACCAAGTTCAGTTGTCTCTGCATAAGTCTGTAAATGAGAGATAGGTTTCCAAAATTTCATTAGAGTAAACGGAATGGCTCTAATTCAATGGCATTGTTATGTGTTGTAGTTAACCTCCAGATGCCACTCTGAAATATGGAGAGCTTCTGCAGATCCTGTATCATATCTGTCAACTCTTTGCACATTTTTTGAGTATGCTAAGATATTTCATATTGCACTGTGTGCCTTTGTTTAGGTAACTGAATCTCACTAGGAGAGCTACTAAAAATATTTCAAGTCTAGTGCTCATTTCGGTTTGTACTGCAATTTCAGAAGCCCTAGAGTATCAAAGACATCTGCACAGGGTTGACAGATATGACACAAGACCTATTGGAGATTCATACCCTTCTGAAGTACTCATTAGAGGCTAGACAGAGAATGACTGGTGTTTGAAATGGTATAGACATCTGTGTTTAGGCAGTAGAATAAACTCTCTAAATCTAGATGTCTTAATCTCAGATTGAATTTCACCCTAATAGCCTGTGTTTAGAAACTTAATTAAGTAAACTGATTTGCAAAAGTTACTGGGAAATCAACAGCTCTTACAGATGTCAGACTTGTATTCAGTGAAGGGAGAAAAAGATCTGATTTATGAATCAGGAAAAAAAAAAGATGCTTATCCAGATTTCTCTCCACCTCTAACAAATAAATAAATAAACAGAAATATCTTGAAATGCAATAATAATTTTTTAAAATTTTAATTATGAGGGAATTCTCAGATTGCATGAATATTCATATTTATAGATTATTCTGCTTTACCCATGTTTGTATCTCTTAACCTACTTGAATATCTTCAGGCAATCAGATGTAGCAGGCAGGATCGTACACAAGCAAATTTCAAAGTCACAAGTATTTTCACAAACTGATTGCCACACAGAGGTATCTCTAACGGAATTGCTTCCATGTTCATCCAAACACGAACAATCATGTGCAATTTTATCTGACCTATGCTAGGGAATGAATTTTAAACATGAATACTGATCCATGCAGTAAAATAATCTATCTAAAAATAATAATCATAACAACAGAAATCAAATTCCATTTAAATATTGCCTGTCTGCTTACAGATATTGCATGCAGAAAACCGACTATATTGATTTTATGGATTTGTTTCAAAATAGACACTATTCTGTGTTAGTAATATATAGAGTTAAGGACTACTATGCAGTAAATGTAATTCAAACCAATTTTGGTGCACATGAAGAGTCGACTGGCAGAGCGGAGACAGACAAAATCTGTGCTTCCAAAAGCTACATCAGTTGTTGCAGAGTAACAGTATGTGTTGCACATCATACAACAACAGTACCTTCCTGCACTGAGCAGACTCCTTACACACCTCGTGGGATTTGTACAGCCTTACTTAGTCGTGGGTGCTGAGGTTGCTTGGTGTGTGGCACTGCTTTTTCCCTTGTGTAGTGGTTTGACCCTGGCTGGATGTCAGGTACTCACTACAGCTGATCTCTCACTCCCCTCTGCAACTGGACAGAGAGGGGAAAAAAACAGTGAAGGATTCATGAGTGGAGATAACAGCTGGGAGAGGTAACTTACTTATCACCATCATGAGCAAAACAGACTCAAAGTGGGGATATTAATTGAATTTATTACTAACAGGGTCATAGTAAAAGAGTGAGAAATAAAATAATCTGAAAAACAACCTCCCTCCACCCCTCCTTCCTTCCAAGTTCTCCCTCCTCTCCCCCAGTGGTGCAGGGGGATGGGGAGTAGGGGTTATGGTCAGTTGTTTTTTCTGCCACTGCTCAGAGAGAGGAGTCCTTCACCTGCTCCTGTGGAGTCCCTCCCACGGGAGACAGTCCTTGATGGACTGCTCCACTGTGAGTCCATCCCTCGGGCAACAGTTCTTCATGAAACTGCTGTCCCGTGGATCACTCTTCCATGGGGTGCAGTCCTTCATGGATGAGCTGTACTGGTGTGGGTCCCCCCCAGGGGCCACAAGTCCTACCTGGGAAAAGCCTGCTCCAGCGTGCTCCTACTCTCCGTGGGCTGCAAGGTCGCCAGCAAGACCCTGCTTCATCTTGGGCCTCCCATGGGATCACAGCCTCCTTCAGATATCATCCTGCTCCAGCATGGGCTGCTCCAGGTGTTGCAGATGGGTCTCTGCACCCTGATGGTCCTCCATGGGCTGCAGGGGCACAGCTGCTCTACCATGGTCTTCACCATGGGACGCAGGGGCCTCAGCTCCAGTGCCTGGAGCACCTCCTCTCCCTCCTGCACTGACCTGGGTGTCTACCTTGTAGTTCCCATGTTCTCACTCCGCTCTTCCCTGTCTGGAATTTTTTTTCACACAATACCTTTCTGTTCTTAAATATGTTATCACAGAGGCGTTACTATTGCTCCTGATTAGCTTGGCCATGGCCAGCAGCAGGAAGCCCATCCTGGAGCTGGCTGGCATTGGCTCCACCAGACAGGGGAAGCTTCTTGGCAGCTTCTAACAGAAGCCACCTCTGTACTCCCCCCTCACTACCAAAACCCAGCCCCAGAAACCCACTACACCTTGCTAGGGCTGCGCTGTGACACAAGGTTATGGTCAGCCATGCTGCACCATCTTCCCCTATCGTGTTAGCAGTGTTCATCTTGCTGTTGTGTTTTGGTGGCTTTATCATCTAGGTCTGAATGAGGAATAGCTGGCGCGTTTCAGGGGTACGGATGGCATATGTGGAGAAAGCTATTTCTGCAGCCAGGTAGAGAAGCCCATGGAGCTTCAGCTCACACATATTTACACAAGGGAAAGAGCTGTTAGGGGTGAGACAAATGGGTGATATGCTTTTGGGGGAGATGTGGTGAAAGGCGCTTAGGGAGACATGGATAGAAGCTGTTGGAGGAGTCTTAAGGGGAGAGATTCCTAAGATACATAGGAGATAGGTTCTTGGGAAAAAACTCAAGTGAGAGGCTTTAGGGGAAAAATGTAGGGAGGATTTTGGGACAGACATAAGGGGAGATACTCCTGGAGGCACACTTGGGAAGAGACTTTCGTCAAGACACATAGAGTAGGTGCTCCGAAAGATGCTCTTGGAGACATGAATGGCTTCAGTGGTACATGAGAGAAACTGCATGAATATATGACAGACTCCAGGAATACCTGAGAGAGCACCCTAAGGGAGATCCAAAAAGACTGGAAGAGAGGACACCAAAGTAACTTCCAGGGAACCTCACGGCTACTCGTCTTAGGATTGTGCACTGCTAACCTGGGACTGTTGAGTTGAACCACCCAACCTTCCTCCCAGACCTTGCTATCTCCCTATCTATTTAATATGTAGTAATGTAATACTTAAAATGATTTGAATATCTGTAAATAAACTGTTTTGTCTCAAACCATGAGAGGGTATCCTGATTTCTTCTTGTGATGCTAGTTTAGAATGAAAATGCCCTCCTCTTTTTTTCCCTTCCTTGTTTCAAGAATGAACCTTTTTTCCCCAAAAAGAGGATAATAGAAAAATTCTTGCACACTTTAAAACTTGTTGCTTTGACAAGCTTATCTCAGTGTACTCTTCTACTTCTGCAGACAATTTAGAGATATCCTTTCCTTGACAGCAGTGCTTACCATCTGCATAGGACCTCTTCAACAGAAAACATCACCAAGTCCTCTGGCAAATCACATTACTTACCATGGAAGCAACTATTTGCAGCAAGTCTCAGATACTGGACTTTCTTCTGTTTGTCCAAAACTGCATAAGTGTTGAAAATGTTTCATTTGGAAACACAAACTCTTATGCCTCCTTTATCAGTTTGCTCTTCATATACTCCAAAACTGGCTTGAACTGTATTCACTGCACAGTCATTAGTCCAACTCTAGTTCTTCATAGCCTATGACTATAAGGAACTATAGGAAGACAGATGAACAAATTCATGGTGCAAACATCCAAAAAATTGCAATCCTTTTATTCTAGACTGAAATGGTAGTGATAGATGACTATAAACTACACTGGGTTAGCAGAGATAAAAGGTGCAACCAATACTGTGAATGCCGAGCTCTCTAACATGTACTAAAACAATATGAAGGAAGAAATTACTAAAAGAATATTATTGCTTTTCTTATCAAAGTATTTTGTTTTAATATCACAGAAGAAAGTGGCCATTTTATCCTTCTTCACTGTTGTATTCTAATTTACATGTTGCAAATGGGTGAATCAATTTTCTGTTTTCTTTACTATTGAACTAAGCTCACTGTCTCAGTTGTACAGTCCAGTAATAACACTGCAAGATTTTAAAATCACATAAGCTGGCATCAGTGTTCACCAATAACTATGGAACCTACAATTATTTCCTTTGTTGATTTAGAAAACATGACCTGTCAGTTATTATTACAGGTCGGTTTTCCTAACCAAACTATTTAGATGCTACTAAACTGCAGTTTTTATTTTCTTAATAAGATTTTATTTTTACATACTACGTATTCTAGGACCCATCACACTTAACCTTGTTTAATTATACCTCACGGTTACAGGGTTAAAAAGCAAGATTAAAGGGTATTTTGGTTTGTATGTGATCTTTTAAGTAAAAAGCTATCTGAGACAGTCTCAGGTTTTCAGATGACCTTTATAATGTTTTTGTGCCCCTTCACTTCTTGTCGTTATTGTTTCTTGTCTTTAACTTTCAGATTGTAAATTGCTTTGATTGCATCATCATAAATCTACTCTCCCCCGCCCCTCACCCATGGTACTTCTGTTGCTTACCTAATCCTTTTTTAACTAATTTTTATTCTTTTTTCAACGTCCCAGACAAATAAGAAAGCTTTTCCCCCCTTTGTATTTATATACTTTTGTTTCTAGGGCTATTTCGGAAGATGATTTTTTCACCACAGAAGGACAAGATAAATCTGTTCCATTTTCAACATAATTTGCAAACCTGTTTCAAACATAGCAAATGAGTTCTTTACCTTGTTAGGTTATGTTAGTGGAATTGAATGTGACTTCTATCTTTTAGTTTTCCTACTCATGATTTGTCAAGTGTAAGCTAACTATTTTACACAGCAGCATTTGATTTCTCAATTAAATTCATTGACTGGAATAAGAAAGTGAAAAAATGTGGATTTTACGGAGGTTGCTTTTTGGCTTTGCAGGCACAGAAAGCTTTGCAAAGCATTCAGATAGTAAATTCAGGAACAACGTGCCATTTCTATAACTGTATTGTGAGATTTTATCTAAAGGATGTTTTCTGAGATACAGTGCCTGAGGCACTAGTTTAATGCTGTATCTATATATTTATAAGCCATCTTATTCTGCACGATCCTCCTAAATCAAATATATATATTTGCTTATATATATTTATGAAGACCTTCAGATGTCTATCATGTCCATCAAACTTAAGTAATATAAGGAATAAGTAGCAGTGCTGGGTGTTCACTTGGGTGAATGGCATAACCCATTCACTTGGGTTCCAAGCTACCATGGTGCCAAATGGAGCAGGATAAATTCTTAAAAAAGAAAGAAGATGGCATTTCAAGTCCCACATTTTGCAGAATACCCTAATGATTAAAACGTTTTCCTCATAAGTAGGACATGGTTCTAGATTTGATCCAGACTGTGTCCTGGAATTCACAAGTCCTATAAGGGAAATTTTTGGAGTGGGTATTGTGCTTTTGTATTGAAATGTTATGCAATGAGGAGGACAAAATTGCATGGTGTCAGTTAGAGAGCACAGGTCATGGTGTCTGCATAAGAGCTGGAAAAAGCTCTTATCATATGTTTGCCTCAACATATGATAAAAATTTCAACTAGCTGATCTTCCCCAGGGTTGTATTTGATTGTTAGGATAAGTTACACTTTTCTCCAGTGGACTTTCTGTAAGGATGGATGATCACCAAGGTAGAATACAGATATTGAATGCATGGTGAAAGAAAGGAAGAAAAGACATAAAAAAATAAGTAATCAATACTTTCAAAATAAAGCATGTTGACTGACATAGTTACAAAGAGAGAATTGCCACTATTATGCACAACGCATAAGTCATGCACAGATACAACCTCAAATCATTACAGCTTCTGTCACCAGGTTAATTAAGAGCTTAGATGTATGTCTTAATTCTCCACTTGGAGCTTTAATTATAAGACTGCAATGACACTAAAATCAGTCATTGACCACTGTGGTTATTTGATGTCCATTAGGACATGCCTTTGCTCTTGATGAAATAATGATTGTTCAGTGTATTTCCGTCCATCATTATTTGATTAATGAAGAAATGACAGTTAACTTTTAACTAACACTGTCAGTCTGTCTTAGAGTGGTTTAGATAATGAAAAGCAAAATCAGTTCTTATCAAATATCAGAACACCATAAAATCATATGATATTGCTGAAAAAAGGCTTATAGAGATGCTGAACAGAGTCAGCTTAAGAATACTTATCAAGAACATAATATATTTCTAATTAGAGTGACATATAGTTTCATTTAAAAGAACTGAACTGAGGTTTATATATGTAATTAAGTGTGGCTTCTGACAAAACTGTTATTGCTATTACAAATTTTCTAGCTAATAGCTTCAGGATGAAGTAATTGACAGTTAATGATATCTATGGCATATTTTCATAACTTCTGTGATTGCTGCTCCGGAGGAGTTTGTTACCATTATAAATCTTCAAATCAAGTCTCACTTTTCAACTCTGTTACCCTTTTACAGCTAAATGTGGACACAGTTCAGCAGGGTCATTTAGTTTTATAGAGCTGTTTAGAGAGAAGGAGTACTTTTATCCATTGGGATATGATATATTGTCATGCTGCACCATGTACTAAAGTAAAAATTACATGCAAGTGGAATGAAAGCAGGAATAGGATGGCTAATAGTACTGGGGCATCCAGATTCATCCAAAAGGTTGTGTCTCTGAGTATGTGGAACTTAAAACTGTTGTTCACCTCTGTGCACCTCCAATTTTATGAAGTCTTCAGGTGTATCTGAAGACCTCTAGAACAGATTAGGACATCACTGTTTGTATGTCCGTTTTCTCATGAGTTACTTAGAAAGAGTTGTCTGAGGCATATAACTTCTAGCTATTGATGTATTTTCAATGCTGCTTTTTCTATAGATATTTACACTAAGGTAAAAGAAGCAAAGAAAACAATAAATGTACATATTGGAGACAAGGTGTAATCGTGACAGAAATGCAACATCTAATAATCTATTTACCTGGAAAATGACTGTGTTTCTTTGGCGGTCTTCTTGAAGCAAGACCACTGAGATAAAGTGCCTGAGGCACTAGTTTCTGGTAATACAGCTGGACAAAGCAGACAGGGCAATCATGATTTATTAACACCCGGTTTAATCATTCTTATTCTCTAAATCTGATGAACAATAGAAAAGTAAATTGCAACAGAGTAAAGTAGCTTATTAAAAATCCTGAAAAACCATAGTACCATAAATTGTCTAATGCTGGTCAAGTAATGTTCACAGAATCACAGAATCATGCAAAGGTTAAGCTGGAAAGGACCTCTGAAGATTATCTAGTGTGTGTGCCCTTTCCCATATCAATAACATATGCTATAGTTTCAATAAATTGCAACAGCATTCAGTAAAACATGTAGCAGACTATATCCTCAAAGCAAACTTAAATCACTTAAGCTCCATTTCTTCGATTTCACCTTCTCCACCTGTAAGTAGATTATTCATTTTCTTTTAAATAAGTCTTTTCACCTCCTGATTTTGTCTAGGATGAAGAACTGGACTGTTAAAAGACCACAGAAGCCCAGAAATACCGCAAAACCTTTTCAGATTAATCTGTAAAACTGGGTCTGAGAAGATACAATGGGACTAAGATACAATATATACAGTGGAACTACTTAACTTTCCTTGATTGTTTCTTTCTGATTTTCATTAATAAACATCCGATAGACCAGGAGATCAAGTTGGAAATTCATATTGTTTCATCTTTCCCATCAGATTATTATTACTTTGAATTTTGGACTGTTTTAGATGTTGTTTGTTTTGCTCTTTTTTTTTTTTTTGTTATCTACTTTTTGAAAGACGATTACATTATGACTGACTAAACATCTCTGTCTCACACACCTGGCTGACTCAGTAAAACAGCTCCTACTGATTTCAACAACAGAGGATCAGAACTATGAAGCCAAAGTTCATTCCATCTTAATTTAGTTGCTGAAAAAGATATGCTTTAGAAGTGCTAATTCAGGTGTTTAAGAGATCATTACCAAAGCCCAAACTAGTCCAAATCACCTTTCTTTATAGTTAAGGGAGAGAAAAGGTATTGCAAGAGGGTAATTCACTTAATCCCAAAACACTTGCCCAATACTGATGAGGAAAAATCACTCCCACTTGATCTGATGCTGGGTCGGATGGGGTGAATGCTAGTGCATAGAGACCCTCCAGAGGACAGGTTGAAACTCTGATAGACTTCATCATTCTCTAGGCTTTTTTCCCACTCTTTTTCTGTCTATATTGACTATAGAAGTAGCCCCAAACATTTATACTCCTAACATAGGTGTTTCAGCTAGAATGCTGCCGTGAAACAGGATTAAATTGGACTAGGTAGCCTTCCATTAGATGTTCTGGGAATATCCATTTCACACCTTCTTTCAAGCTGTTGTTTACATTCAATTGCCTAAATCACAGAATCACAGAATTTACTGAGTTGGAACGGACACACAAGGATCATTGAGTCCAACCCTTACCCCTGCACAGGACCATCCCCAAGAGTCACACCATGTGTCTGAGAGTATCATCCAAGTGCTTCTTGAACTCTGTCAGACTTGGTGCTGTGACCACTTTGCTGGAAAACCTATTCTATCAATGTGGTTCCTTTTTCTTTTTTTTTTTCCTCAATTTTTTTTTTCACTGCCTGACTTCTACCATTTCTAGTGTGTGGGTTGTATCAACATCCTTTTTTATCACCAGAAACTCAGCATATACTATGAATATCTCAGCTTATATTATGAACACATATGGTAATAAAACAAACAAACAAAACCAGAAACTAGACAACTAAGGCCAACTTTTCACAAGTGTCTAGTGATTTAGGTCTAACTTAGGCATTAGAAGCATGATTTACTGTTTCTTAAAGGGTTCTAATTTCCCATGTGGCTTTCTGAAAATTATGCAGGTTTTCTCTATTTCCCAACCCAAACACATTCAGCTATTGATGTCCTACTTCTGGAACTGGCTGCAAGCAGAGATATACTGACTTTCCCACTTTAATTCTCTCCTCAGTACTCTCTCTCAGCCCTGAGTATCTTTTATGTACAGTAATACGCACATACCAAATAGTGTAGAAACTCTAACCAAGTTCATATAAAACTGACTTGCTTGTTCATTTTGAATGTTTTAGCAGGCTAAGATCATCATAGTCCTTATATTTTCTGTAAGATGCCTCATGTCATCCCCCTTTTTAAATGTTCTAGCAGAGAGGGCTGTATTCATTATCTGAAAAGGAATGTAAACTGTTAGTTACGGTTTGTTTTGCTACTGGTTGAAGAACAATTCCTCACATAGAGCTTAATGCATACATTTTAATCTTTCTGTCTTCCCTTTCATTCCATAATTTGTTTCTTCTTGTCTTTGTTTGTTTGTCTGTTTGTGGTTTCTTTGTTTGGTTGGTTTTTTGTTTTCATATACCCATGTATGAAGTACTCCTTTTCTTCTTCACCCAAGGGTACTGTAGTATCCTGGGGTGTCTTTAGATGTCAACTAAGTCTGTTAATGCTTCTTGACGTTCCATGACCCCTGAGGAAAAATGTGGAAATGTATTCTGATTTTAGACTAACTAAGACTTCAGTTTATGCAAAACTGACAGACAAATGGAGTGGAAATGATACATAAGACAAATATAACTAGACACTATTAATGACCTGACGTTGCATTTGCCATCTCTATGGAAGAGGATGGTTCCAACAGGAGGAGCCTTGATGTATGAAATTTCGCCTTTTTTTCTAGACAGAAGGCAGTGTTGGGATTCAAGAGAATGGTTTTCAAAAAAACATATAAATTTATATAACACAAATCTAATCCTTTTCTGGTGATGACATGATAGACCAGTGGATGAAGGATATCGAGTTGGATATTGACTTACAGAACCTCGGATTACTTTTCTTCTGCATTGTATCCTACGTAAATATTTGTACTTTTGAATAAAGACTATAAAATGCTACCATTGAGAAAGGGACAGCTGATCCACAGAGTATGACTCTTTATGATCATAAAATGGGAAGTATCCAATACTACAATTCTGGAGGAACATGTCTGTTTGCATTGGCTATGGAAGGAAGTTACGTGACTAGTGCAGAGTAGATGGCAGCTTTCTGAAAACTAACTTAATGTAGGAGACTTCCAACCTTTAAGTCTACCTAGAATGAGGTTGGAGTAAAAGTTCAGTGATGCAAATCCATGCTTAGGCCGTTAAGTCCCTTAGCTGCTTTTGAAAACCTTAGATGTAATCAGATTATTTTCAAAAAGTTAAAAGTGACTCAACTTTCAGCAGAACTTAGCATTTTTTATCTATAACCACAAAGTTTATGATGTGCCTGCAAAGCATAAAATGTGATACCTTTCTAGCTTTTCATATCAGATTCATAATTTTCATCTCAGACAGGTGGATGTTTAAATATATTTTAAAACCTATTTCATTATATGAGTTTTTATGCTTTGTGGCTCTTCCTTAGCCTTGATCACAAGTTTGTTTGCTAGCCTCTGTTCACTTCCAATTTTGTATTTGCCTGCCTCCATTATCTCTTGGCTTGTGTAAAGCTTTCTGAACTTTCAGTCACTTTTCCCATTAATAATTATGATATGACACATATCCGAAAATGAAACTTTGTATATAAACATATCAAAATCTTGAAAAATGACTCAAGATTTGATTAACTGAATATACTGTATAATATCACTAATCTGTCTCTCCCCTTAATGCTAGCTGCAGCTCCACAGGACAACTTCTTCAGCCTGGAAAATTATGTTCTGAAGGAATCAGACATTTCAGTGAGTCTAAATTTAAAATTAGAAGATTATCACTAAAGCTGATCTATTGGAATTACTTATCTGAGCCAAAGTAATTCAGGTGCAGTGAAACACTTCTAATTTTAAATTTAGGAGCACTGAACAGTGAGGGGGATTCTTTGGCACAGCAAAGAACTTAGTTGCTACTGCTCTCTCCTTCTCATTCTTTCTGCTTTCCAACTTCATCCTTTCAAAATCCATGTTTCCAAAACCCAAGCACTGATAGTGTCAGATAAAAATTATGTCCTTATATAATAACGAAAACAAAAGGATAAAGTTTATGTTATTTCTGAAATGCTGTAATGATTTATGTCATGGAATACTGTGATGCAAAGATCACTCTTGGGAAAATAGTATAGGAGGGTGATAAACCCATCAAATGGCTGGAAAAGTGAGTCTTGGAGTTTTCATTAAAGGTGAATGTGAAAAAATTGAAGTAAATGCTCTCTGTTGGACTATTCAGGCACAACAGGAGAAATGTATATTGTTTTAATACAGGCAGATGGAGGAGTTATGCATTTATACATTTCTCAGATACATTGGAGCCGTTAATTGTGCTCTAATAGTGTTTGAGGATTAAACACTTCACAAGCTCATGAAGACCAATACTCCCAGTAACACTCACATGAAAATATTCCTTATGAGTTATATTATTATTTATGAGTTATTTTTAATTCTGTAGTCAAAAACATGAAGATCTTTCGTCAATGTATTGCTTACTATTCAAAGATTAAGGGAAGAGAATGTAAGATACAGGCAATCCTTAAGGACAGAAGTTGAATGCCAAAAGATGTAGAGAAACACAATTCTGCTGACACAATCTGGAAATCCTGATTTTCAGCTATTGTAATAATTGAAGATAACCAAACAAAGCTAAGGACATAGTCTTAACATCAGTCAGCGTGTTCTTGTAACATGTGATATGATGTATGTTTGCACCCCACGGAACCCCCAAGTCAGACTGGCACTACATTCTCTTCTACAGTTTATTGAATACAGTCAGATAGTCTCAGTAACAAAACTGAGAGTTTAATTAAGAAAAAAGAAAAGGGTTGACAGCGCAAGTAAGGTACTGAAATGGTTACAGAGCCACAGAAAGTACAGATCAGATATGGTGATTCTTCAAACAAAAGTACAGTTTTGTACTTTGAGAAGCCTGTCTACTGTCATACTGGGCAGACTCTATGTCTCAGTTTGAGACAATTTGGAGGAATGCAGACCTTGACAGAAGTCTCCTCCTCAGATTCGATACCCCTGGTTTCTCCAACACAGAGAGAGAGACCAAATACACCCAGATGTAAGGGAAAAAATAACTCTTTATCAAGAAGAATTCTAATAACAATACTGATAAAACTGTGTTAAACCAACTGATGAGAAACACGCCAAGCCCTGCCCACCGGACCAAATCGAGTTCACAGCTGGACTCCCCCACTTAGAAAGACACACATGGCCATAGGACACAGACAAGATGGACCGCCCTTCCATGTGGTTTGCCTCCCCCACACCTGGAAAACCTGGCAGGAATGGTTGGAGAGTGAGTGCTGGCAGGAAATGGTGGATAACTGGGATTCAATACTGGCAGAAGCTTCCGTAGCACTGGAGCAAGGCTGACGTGTTGGTACAGGCAGTTGGAGCAGGGCTGTGGACCCCCCAGGTGACTGGAACGACCCATAAGACACCTGAGACTTGGTTGTTGCAATTTTGATGTTCATTGGTGAAAGTGGTGGTTGTAGTCCTGTCAAAATTGAGGTCACAGTCCAGCTCCACTGAGGTGGTGGTGGTCAAAGCCCCAGGTGGTAAGGAAGGTCCTCTATGGTGAGGGAGGAAAACCTCATCTTGAATGAAGTCCAAGTGTGGTCTTTTATTTGGCTTAGGCTAGGTGGAAATGGCCTCAGTACCACCCTTGGGTCAGGGAGTTTTACTGTGAATGATGTAATACTGGATCACAGGACACCTCATGAGTCTTTGACACCTTCTAAGGTGGTGGTTCAGCTGCCTGTTATGTCAGTGAGTCCATTATGGCCTATCAGCAGAGATGAATATCTCCAGGCAATGTGTGAATTGTCCTGGTGTTTCCCTGGAGGGGAGTTAGGACAGCTGTGTCATTTGTGTAAGGACAAAGAAATGCCATCCAGCCTCACGGGGTTTGCCTCTCTCCTCCTCTTGTTCAACACCCAGCTTATGGTTACTTTGAACATCTTCGGGTTGCACCTGGGTTGTCTGAATCATCAGGGTTCCAGTCTTTCACGCTTGTGGATACACTCTTCTCCTAGAAAACAGTATCGCCCTTATCTTATCTCAAGTTCCCATTGCAGTCCAAATTAGCAGGCATATTTGGGTAAAAGAGAAAAGAAAAGGTGGATATCAGAATTTTTTGTGTAACCCAGGACACCCTGGAAAAGTGAATTTCAGCATTTTTTAACTTGTAGAAATTGAATATTAATCAATAGAAATCTTGCCTCTTTGTATAGAAGTAGGTTCAAACCAAATAAAAAAACCCCACCACAAAACAAACCCAAAAACATTCTGAGATGTCTTAAATGAACTCAGCCTATCAAGCTTTAGGTAGTTAACTGAAACACTTGACTATGGAGCAAACTTGCCTTAAATACACTCTACAGTCAGTGGATTGAAATAGCTACCTCCAAAGATTTCTTCAGATGCAAATCCTTTCTAGAGGATCTTGTTGTCCTTTGAATAATTAGGTAATTTTACCTCTTCTAATACAGATATGACAATTCAATTTCAAAATTAGGCTGGATGCATTTGTGTCTTTCCATTTTTCTGAAAAGAATAGCTTCATTCAAAATTTCCACATACATATGTCTTTTAGTCCTAACCTCAGTGATGGACTTATTGCTTAATACAGTTTCAGACAGCAGGAAACTACATTTCTAAAGGTAAGTTGATAATCCTGATAAATTTACTACAGCTTTACTGAAGGGACAAAATGTTATAAAGGGTGATTGAAAATAATATTCTATGTAGTTGGCTGCTATTTTGTGCTAGCATTTTTGTTGTAGAGGGTATGGCTAACCTCTCTCAACATCCATTCTCTCAGACTTTGTTTCATAATTAATAAATAAAATTAGTAAGCACCTCTCAAGCTGCTTTTTAAAATGAAATATGGCACAACTTTGTAATGAGGGTTGACATTCCATGTTCCATTTTAATCCTCTTTAATGGGCACAGGTCCACATAACATATGGGTAAATATATTTGAAGATGCCTTCAATTACAAAAATAGTCAAGACCATCAAGGTATTCAACAGTTAATCTATAATCCACACAGTTTTTCATGAATAAATGGTGAATAGCTGCATTAAGTACATGTAACCTGTCATAAAATGACTTGCGTCTTCCTCTGGGTAACTTCTGCTTATATGCTCTGCTCATTCAATTCTATAATACATTTTTAATAATAAATAGTAAATTAAATAATAAATTTGGATGTCAGGTGCTGAACTTGAAACTTGTCTTTTTCATTCCTCAATGTTAATATCTTTGACATCTAGAAGGTAAAATCAGAGGGGAAACAGACATGGGATGAGAAATATAAGGACTATAATGCATAGAAAGAAATAAAAGAATTTTAAAACATATAATTAAATTAAGCAAAAGACTGAAATAAAAATTTTGAATCCTGTAAATTTTCCAAGACTTTCTAATAAAGCAAATAAATAAACATGGTCTATTAACCAGAATCTCTTTAAAAATTACCTTGGCACCCCAAATAAAGACCTAATAACTAATAGGCAAACTCAGCAAATGGAGTCATGAAGTTTTAAAAGCTACCAAATGGATTGGAAATTGTCACAGAATCATAGAATGGTCTGGGTTGGAAGGAACCTTAAAAATCACCTAGTTTCAAACCCCCTACCATGGGTAGGGACACCTTCTGCTAGACCAGGTTGCTCAGCGCTCCATCCAACCTGTCCTTAAACACTTCCAGGCATGGGGCATCCACATGTGTGCCAGAATCTCATCATCCTCACAGTAAAGAATGTTGTCCTAATATCTAATCTACTCTCTTTCAGATTGAAGCCATTTCCCCTTGTCCTGTCCTGCCCAAGACTTTACAATGCTTTTGAAAATATAAACTCTAACTAAAATATAGTATTGATATGGATCAAAACCACTCAGTTGGAAGGTAGTGCCAGTGCAGATAAATTATAGGGAGAATTAAGTAACTCTGGGAGCTCAGTAGCAACACCAGGACAGCATGCAGTAGTACAAAGTTTAAGGTCATGAGTTTAGAAAAAGACTACCATGATAATTGTGGACAAGGAAGGCTTGTTGTTAGAAAGGAACTGGAAAAGCCATCCAGCACAATGGAAATATTCATAAATACATCTAGGAGTTAAACATAGAGGAGAAAGAACCATTGAAACTCAGGTACTACACTGGCATGGTGGCCAACAGACCTATCTAGGTCTTAATTGCGTTTAACCTGCAAATTATCATTCCTGTCTTTCCAACAGATATTGTAAGTGAAGAAAGTCTAGCTAATATAAGATAGACCTTGGTACACTAATGCATTTAATAACGTGATTTAGTGGTTTACAGTGTCAGAAATCTTTGGCTATTTACTCAAAAAGCCCCTTCTAGTCCCTCTCTGACAGAATCACACTTAAAGTTAGTCCTTGTGTCTTCTTTTGCAAAACCAATCTCCCCTCTCTTTCTAGCTTTGCCCAGGGCCGGTGTACTGAAAGAATTGCCCAGGGCCGGTGTACTGAAACCCTTTGAATTTTAAAGGAAGTGAATTCCTCTCATCTTTTCTTGTTTCACCTTATTCTTGAATAATTTACATCTGTGAGCCTTGAGTGTCTCTTACATCTTACATTTTCTTTCAAGTGTTGTCATTACAATATTGTCATCTACCGATGCATTGGGCACTCTATGGTTCTCTTCAAACAGAATATGAAAGCTTAACTATAATGAGTCAAAAGGTATGAGGTGGAGCCTTGGTCTGAGGGTTTTCTTTCCCAATGAAGGCTCTATGAACCTCCTTACTTGTAAATGGTCCAAAAATTGATGGACATCAGTAACTGCAGAAGACCCCAAGACAGTTCACTGTTTTCCTAAGGAAAGGAAAAAAAAATTTAAAAACAAACAAACAAAAACCAAACCAAACCAAACAAAAAAAAAACCACCAAAAAACCCCCCAACAAAAACAAACAAACAAAAACCCCCCCAAAAAACGAAACAACAATGAAAAAAAAAAAAAACACTGACCAAAAAAGGTATATTCGATTTGTTGAGGCAATCAAGTTATTACATGAATTGTTGGCTGATATCCATCAGCTTAAACAGGCATACAGGCAATGTAAATAATCATACTAATCTCTTCTGGCAAAAAAAAAATCCAACAAAAACCCACCTCATAAATATATGAAAAACTCAAACCCTAAATGCAATTTTCAGTGGATTTCCCTCCTGAAATTCCAGTGCTCCTGTTAATGGTTTATTAACTCTTTCAATTTCATGTCAAAATGGAATGCTAACAATGAAAATCAGCATAATATAGAGGAAAAAAAAAGAAAATGTTTCTTTACTAAGAGGGAAAAAGAGAACATGGTAGTCTGCAAAAGATTATAAAATGTGCAGCAAATTTCAGTTCCTTAGCTGATCAGCAACTGCAATAAACTATATATGTTGTCATGTACTTCTATATATGAAGAGAAAAATAGTAAGTCTTCAGTCAAGGAACATGAGATTCACTGGAAGGAAAGGGGTCTCAGTTTCAGACTTCTTTGAAGCCAATGCTTTACATTAAATTCAGACTGCCAAATTTAATTTCAGCAGACATTTGGTCTGGCATCAACAAAATTCTCTTTAAAAATATACCTGGCACTCATTACCAAAATGTTTTGCCATTAGTGTCTGAGCTCACAGAGTCATATTCAAAACTTCTTATTTTTCTTTTAATCAAAGAATATTTATTGACATATTTCTTAGATAGATCAGCCTAAAAAAAAGAAAGTAAAGTATAATTTACTTCCTTGCATCCCTGAATAATTTATGTTGAGGGGACTGGGGGAATATTCTGGAACATGAAACCTGTGTGGTCAAATCCTCTTACGCAGATGTGATAGGCAGCTGTTGTTCCCATGTCAAGGATGAGTGGAGTGTTTTAGTTGCATGGAAAAACAGAGGCAGCACCTCATTCTACTGCCATTTTAAAGGAAAGTTTTGCCTATTCATTTTTTCCCAAGGAAAGGATTAAGTGGCATACCTCAGAAGGAGAAAGTTCTTGGGAATATTAATCCCACAAAAAAAAAGCATTTTTCTTTAGTACCAGATTAAAATATTTATAATCTGGAAAAGGTCTGAAACATATCTATTGTTTTGTCCTTCATGTTTTTATTAATTAATTTAGGTTCCCTGAGTTCATAATACCCTCAATTTCATGGGTAGGTACTTCTCTAAAATGCACACAGATGCTGCAGCTGTCAGTGCTACAAGGCCAAAGTCTTATCTATACATCTATTACATTCATTGAATCCTTACAGTCAGGTGCTCATATCAGTAGGTGCATCTTGCAGACATATGTACTATTTTATTTGTTGAACAGCCACCAACAATGCCTAGTCCCATCTCTTGTGATAAACCTGGACAGTGATTTATATTAAGGATATTGTCATAAAATTCTCTTTTCTTTTATCAGACCTACATAGGGAATGGGAAGGGTCAAGTCGTTATAGAATTCTAAATGGATTTGAGAGATCTTGATAGAAATGACATATAAAGAACTATCAAATTGAATAGATAATGACAAATTTTCATAGGATATTAAAGCCTTCTTTTATTATTCTGCAGAGAAAATATTGTGCCAAATCCTCTAAAGTTCTGCACATTTTATTTGATGAAGAGATAATATGATTTAGCAAGTGGAATGGAAAAGGAAAGTAAAATTCTTATTAAGTTTTATTGTATATCACAACAGTGATTTTTTACTATATATAACAAAATATTGAATAAAATAAAAATAATTGTTTTTTATCTTTAGGGGCTTTTTTAAAAACTTTGGATAAATGTTTTGACTTTGGGATTTCTCACAAATTTCATGTGTTTTTGCTGTAGGTGTGGTAGACTTGTATATACAATAACTTATCATGTTTGTTCAAAAAATTATTTCCTAACTTTATGAAATAATTTTTTATGTCTGTCAAGTGTGCTTCTATACTTATATCATGGCTACTACCATGTCCCAAGTAATTTTCTATTGAGATTTAGTGGGTTTCAGGTGCTAGTGAAGATGCCAAAGTTGAAACATTATGTGAAACTTTAGACACATTGCAAAATTTGTCAGGTCATCATGGTAGGAAGTCAACAACATTTACCTATATTGGTACAGACCCTCTGGAATTAAAAAAAAATAAAAATTGTTATGTTTATGATGGCTACATAGTGGGAAGAAAATACAGACAAATAAAAGTATTTTATAAATAAGAAAGATCTTTATCACAGCTAGTAGGCTATTAGAAACATAGAAATTAATTATCTGAGGCACTCTGCATTTGAAAATCACATTTAACTTATTCAGCTATTAGATTGTTGATTTAAATGACTAAGAAATCACAAGAAAAGATGCAGAAAAAATTTCATTTTTAATTGAGAGAAAAATCAGAGCTCAAAACTGATTGAAACTAACGATATGAGAAATTTCTATTTAGAAAGTGGAAATGAAAAAAATCCAAGCAAACAAACACAAATGTAAATTATATTCTGCTTTATTTAGGAAATTTACCTGCATCTCTCTTGATTTTGAACTCGATAACTGTTGAAATGCATTATCTTTATTTGAAATGCATGATCTGCAATGGACAAAATAATAGAAACAAAAAAATTAGCTTTGACTTTCACAAATATAGACAGCTCTGTGAAATATAAACATTTCATGATGACTCAGAATGAGGTAAGTTTATGTGCAAGGAATTATGCTCCTCAAACTCGTATTAATAAAACAGACATCTTCATGTCTTCCCAGAAACCATACACATTGATCCTCTCAAGTGAGAATACAGAGAGCCCCATGCTGAGGGACTCTGCTTTAAAATTCTGATGAAAAATGTTTGGGTGTTGAAGAACAGTTAATCTCTTGTGTTATGATTGCCACATGCTGGTTTCCTATAAATAAAAATGATGTGAGGTTTTAGATGACTTTTCTTTCTTTTTTCTCTGTTTGACAAACATATAATATGCTTTTACCTGGAATAACTGTGTGCTCTTTATGACAGTAATGAAATTGTGAGGCCCAGATATATTGATGATTTATTAAATTGGGAACATTACCTTAAATTCACAGTTTAGAATTTGGACAAAAGCACTCTTATTGAGCAACGGGTATGATAAATATCTGAATATATGACAATTCCCCTTAGGCTATGATTCATTATATTATCAAATAATATTTTAAATAATAACTTTGGTAAAAGAAAATATTGAAAACCATGCATTGTAATACTGTTACAAAACTCTTAAATTCATTGGATACTAGAAGAAGGATACACTCTACCAAAATACAGAAATTTTAAAACATGGAGCACAGTGACTACAGACTTACACCTAAACAATTGTATCCTGGCAAAAATCTTAACAAACTGCTGCAGTCCTGAATTAAGCTTACTGCTAACTGTAAAGCTGTGTAGAGAAGATGGTAATGGGGCATGACATAATGGCCAAAAGCATGGAGAATGAGGTCTTTGCCAATGAAATCTTTTGCATCCTCAGAAACTTGATCATGTTTGAATTTACTGCCCATAAAGAAAGATTTATTGGGATAGCTCGTTCTTTCCATAGCAACCCAAATGTGCAGAATCATAAAGCGATACACAAGGTAATGTTGTTTGAAGACTGATGTCGAAACAATTCAAATTTTTCAGTGTGACAGGACAGGCTTTCATATCTGCTAAATAAGAGTGTAGCAGAAGCAAAGCATGTTGGCTATTTGGAAGGCAGTTGGGACCACAGGAAAATATGGTACCACAAGCAAACTGTTAGCGGCAAAACTGGGAAGACACTGCACTGTTTTGATTTCATTCTCTACATGTTGATAATGTCTTGATACTAAAATCCTATAAAAATTACTTTTGTTATTTTATAGCTACTGTTATTTTATCAGAAATGTGAAGCTTTTCTTGAAAAACGTATTACAAACCCACCCCCCCAAAACAAAAACAAAGAAACAAAGAGGGAAAGAAAGGAAGAAAGAAATAAAATTTCCAGAAGTGTTGAAAAATCCCTGTGTAATTCATATATTGGAATACTCTTTATCTTTTCTTTAGACTCTGAGAATAAACTTCACTAATCATGCTCAGAAAATAGCTACTGGGAATACAATTATGCTTCCTGTTGGGATTTGCCTGAAGACATGAACAGTTGGAAAGGCTCTCTCTAGGAGACATAAACAGTTGGTGTGTGGTTTGTTTAAAACTGTCTTCATAAAAGTGGTGTCATGAAAGACCTGCTATCTTGGTTTATAAGAGGAAAAATTAAGATAACAATGATAAAGCAGCCTATCTTTATTAGAAGTCAATAACAGTATCTTAATGAAGCAAGCAAATTGTCCAAACAGACAATAATTTTTCTCTTTGTTTAATATGCTTTATGACAGATTTAGGCACTGATGAGGTCTCAGAGGCACAGCATAGCCTAAAGACAATCAGATTTGTTATCAGTCTTTATCTATCTAATGAAGGCTTATAGCCCTTTTATACCTGTACAAAATTAATGATTCTTTACATCTCCTCTTGCATCAAGTCTATCTAAATGAATGAAGCTGGGACAAGGATTGCTGAGAGCATAAATGTCTGATATTTTGTACGACCGTCTTTATCAAAGTATATGAACCTTCAACTTTTCTTTAGGGTAGCAGCTGGCTTTCTGCTTTCCTTTACTTTCTCTCATGTGAGATGAGTAGGATTTATTCACATCTGTGGAAATCCGGCATGCGAATGAGAGAAATTTCTTGCTGATGGTTAAATCTGCAGAGGAAAACAGAAAAATCAATCGGAAATGCACATCATGTTTGCTTAGGGAAGGCTGCTGTGTTGCACCCATGACATAGAAAATAAATAGCTCTTTAGCCTGGAGATGTTGATCTTGAAATTTTTGAGCAATTTCTCCCCCAGCATGTATTCATTCCCAATCCCACTCAAGGGCTGGCACCTGTAGCTGTTGCTAAGTGGTGTATCTGCCACATGGTGGAAACATAATATTGATTTTTAGGAAAATCAATTCCCAGTTTTACAAGATCAAAACCAGAAGATAGCAAAAGAGAGATCGGACTTTATTTTATAATGATAATCATTATACTGTACAGATTCTTGAAAGAGATGCATGGCTAAGAGACATCATATTGATTTACCAATAATAAACTCTGCCTGTTATGGTTCTAACTGAGCTGCTTGAATCTCTAGATATAACACTATTGATCACAAGTAGTGAGTATCTTCTTATCTGTAAATAAAGGATTCTATTCTATTTTTCAGGCCTTTCAAATTGTGAAAATGTGGAAAAGCATAAAAAGATGGCAGATGTCACTGCAACCATTTATTTTAAAGAGAAAAATAAAAAGACTGAGTTTTCTTAAAACTATGAAATCTAGAGACGGATTCTTTGGGCAATATTGTTAAATAGCTAGCCTGGCCATTTCTGGTAAATTCCATTCTTTAATACAAAAATATATTGTTACTTTATTATCTTTCTTTAACTAGTGAATGTGGCTCATCTCACTTATTAAATAATGACTTAAAGAATCTCAGAATCACAGAATAGTTAAGGCTGAAGAGACCTGTGGAGATTGTCTAGTCCAACTCCCCTGCAAAGGCAGGGTCACTTAGAGCGGATTACACAGGAACCATTCAGAGTGGCTTTGAATGTCTTCAGAGAGGGAGACTCCACAATCTCCCTGGGCACCCTGTTCCACTGCTCTGTCATTTAAAATATAGTTTACTGTGTGCATAGTGCATAGAAGAAAAGTTACAGCCAGAGTAGCAAAGCAATCCTCAAGTTGATATTCTGTTTGAGAAACTTGTAGTTATCCCTGGGAGAATGATGATATACATCAGAGGATTTTATATGGTCTGTGAAAAATTCCCTTGTGTCAGAGCCATCAAGTATTGCTAAATAATTTTGAACAATATCCAGTCTTAATTCGTATTACTCACAGGTTCAACAACCTTTTTGTAAAGACACAGATAAAATGCACAAAGGCAGATCAGCTAACACTTTCCAAAATTGGTTTACTAGTTTAGTTTACAGCAATTAATCATGGAATCATAGAATCATTTAGTTCAGAAAACAACTTTAATATCATTGAGTCCAATTGTTAACCTGGCACTGCCTGTCACTTACCACTAAACTATAGCAAGTCAATATCTACGCGATCCCAGCGATACCAGAGGAGGCAAGAAACTGGAATGCTTTATTGGACTTGCAAGTTCATATTTAAAGGGTTTAGGGTTTACATATTTAACAGGGGGTTACATATTCATTGGGGGGTTTGCATATTCATTATATTAAAATTGGGGAGTTTCGCAAGAATGAAGTAATAGGGAAAAACCCAGGCTGACAAATCTTAGGGTCTTAGGAATTCCCTCATGGGAAAAAAAAGTTTTATTTTAGGGGATTTTACAGGGGGGAGCAGGTATTCAGGTCTACAGAATGCAAGGATTTAGGGAAAACAAAAGGAGAGATAAGATGCAATAGGTCTTCTGCACAGGTCTGATGAGATCAGGGTGCGGACTCTGTGGCTTGGGCAGGGCATGTGATAACATCATGCAAGGAGTCTCTTCATATCCTGCCACAGGGATGAGGTTAGTGAAGAGGGGTTTTCCCAGCTTCTGTAGCCCATGGCTTTCTGCAGAGACCACTCAAATCTCTCTCTGCAGAGACCACTCAAATCTCTCTGCAGATAGAATATTTTGGAATCCAACACTAAACTATGTCCCTAAGTGCCTTATCTACATATCTTTTAGATTACTCCAGGGATAGTGACTCAACCACTTCCCTGGGCAGTCTATACATTTGAATCTTACCTCCTGTGTATGATTTGGGGAATGGCTATAGGTTATCCTTAGGTTCAGAAGCCACAAAGCAGATTCAGTTTTCACAGTACAGATATTTCTTCTGTGAGGATCTTCCTAAAAAGGCAAGAAATATGAAGAAAACTGCTTGACACTGAAGGTGAACTGACGGCAGCTACAGTTCCTTCTCCATGCAGGAGTACAGCAGTTCACCTATGTAGCTGTCAGTGGGAAACTGCACAGGTTCTTATTGCAGCAGGCTTCATCTGAAGCAGAGAAACGAAAGTAGGTTGCAAACATCTCTAGTGATAATTTCTTTCCCATGGTTTTGGACTGCCCAGCACAGGGGGGACTATGACACCCAGCCGCACCATGAGAATGCAATGGGGTCTTGCTGATGTTGTGTATGTGTGTCTTTGAAAAAGTTAAACTTTTGAGCAACTGAGCAAACAATTAATGCTGCAGAAAGCTTTCAATATATTTGGTGCTCTGTAAGACAGATCTTCTGACAAATCATCGCTGCCCTATGGCATCAGCAGAAATCCAGCAATTTCATTTGCATTTGTCTCTTGCATAGGATGTGACAGATTCCTGCCTCAAGTCTTGTGAAAATGGTTCCTGTAGTCCATATTTCCATGTCACACAGTTAATTGGCTTTCAGGATCAAACTGATCTTTGCTAGATACAGTTTTACTTGTAGAGGACTTATAACTATGCTAGAGCACAGACTTCATATTTTGGACTCATAGTAAAAAAATTTTTTTGTACATTTACAAGTGCCTCTCTAAAGCACCATTCCTAGGTAAGCAATTAATGATTCTCAAGAAAGAAGGGCTTAGCACAGCTCCGAGTGAACCTGAGAGATGCCTTCTTTTGGCTCAGAGGACAGAGTTTTTCTTCACAGACTATTAACTAAATCCACTTTTGGCATAGTATGCAAGGGAGATGCAATTCCATTAAGTGGTACTCAATTTAGCTGTCAGAAAAGGTACTTTTCTGCAGAATACCTATTAAAGTTGTACCTGCAGAATCAGACCTTTCTTTGATAAGCCATGTAAATAACTGATCTACCAGGTTATTAAATTAAAATGGCTTGACACAGTAGAAAAATAAGCAACATTTGGTAATTATAGCAATCTGAGGGCTTGATTCAACTATAGATGTAAGTAGTTCCAGCTAAAGGACTTGAAAGCTGTGGTTTAGGTGCCTGATTCTTACAGAGATCATATGTAAAGTAAACACTGTCTGGGAACCTTCCTGAGTGTTGAAAGCTCAGCATCTGTATTGCTAAATCATTACATTTGTCCCCAATGCAATCATTGTCTGTGCCAAACGTCATCCTCCCCAAATATTTCTAGGAATAGTTGGTGACATAATGTGGAGGTAGGACCATTCCCGACTTGTAATAATAATGGCCAGTCTTCGCGAGCGAAGATTTGGGAAAGGTCATTAACCGTTCGAGCCTGCGCAGTGGATTTTTTAGGTGAGACAAAGCGTGCGCTGAACTGAGCCCACCCTTTAATCCTGAGGTTCATCTGCCGGGGTCGAGCAAGCTTGGACAGTGGCAGTGAGGTCCCCAGGACGTAGGTTTGTTTAGAGTGACCTTCTCTTAGATGGATTGCCTTACAGGGCTGACGAGCTCCATCTGCCCGGGGGGCTGGGAATCGAACCCGGGTCGCAGCGGTGAGAGTCCTGCACCCTAACCACTAGACCACCAGGGGCCCCTCCCGACTTGTAGCACAGTCACTATGATCTGGAGAAAATAGGATGGCTACAGGCTGTCCCTTGCCAGCTGGACTCAGGGTCAGAGAGGTCGTCTCAGGTGTGTTTAATGCTAGAGGACAGATGTAGCTGCAGGAACCAGACTTCAGAAACCTGGATATGTTGCCCTAGTACTTGGAGAATGGCATCCAAAATAGCCATGCAGAGTTTTGATGTATGACTCTTAAGTGTCAGCAAGTGTTTTGGTACCAAAGCCCAAAACTACTGACAGAATATCTGAACATACTGAACCAAAATTTCTAGTTGAACATTTCCAGTTTTTCTTTCAAGGAGCTTAGAAAAGTGTACACTTTTCTTTTAGAACCAACACCATAGGAGAAATAATAAGAGTGTTTAGGAAGGAAGTCTATTTTCTACATACTCAACAAAACCCTCTTCTTCCCCATGTCTCTCAGCACAGGATCTATGCTAGACCGTGGTAGAAGGAGGGACTGTTGCATGGTGCTGTTGGAGAGTTGAGCATGCAGAACTAAAAAGAAAGATTACAAAAGGATGTGTGATGAAATGATGAATGTAAAATTGATAGTAGGAATGTGGAATAGAGCTCCACATACCCTTTTTTCTTTTCCCAGTTATTACCAGACAAGAAGATTAAAGTGATCTTACTCACTTAGCAAACCTTAAAAAAAAAAAAAAAGAAAAATAAATCTATTAATTAGGTTTTGTTGGGCTGACACAAACATCTTTTTCACTAATCTGTAATGTCTAAGTGCATTCTTAAATTCTCCTGTCCAACTCATGTCCTGTTGCTTGCTTACACTTTGGTTACATACTACTTGGTTTTGTATAGTGCCTAGTACAAAGTTATCCAGAAGCATAAAACAGGGCTATTAAATGCTGGATGGTGATGATAATGCTGATAGTAAAAGTATGATTTGATTAATTATATCAGTCTTTATTTGCATGAAACAGGCTTACATTTCCTTCTGCATTTTAATAATACAGTAATGGTTATTGTAATGAACTCATTAAATCTGAGAGTCAATATTAATGGACTGTGAGAAGGATCTTTATGAACTTCATTGGCAGCCTACAAATAGTGGATTAATATAAACTACAGAATGAGTCAATTGGTTGTACAGTTATGAGTAATCAATTTATATTACTAAAAGTGCCTTAAGTTAGAAGCAAACATTTTAAAATACTGAGCTGAATTCTTGTTAGATGCAAATCAATAAAGGGAGGTCAATCTAAACCAGATGCAGTTTTGGAAGAGCATTTTAGCAAAGGAAATGTTGTTTGTATTGATAAAAATATTGTCAATACTAAATCACCAGGTAGGCCCCAGAATATGATACTGCATTGATATAATGTGATTTTAACGGATATCTGTATATTTTAATCAGGTATTACTCTGTATTTATATAATAATTTCATGCACTTTTAATTATTCTATTTTCTGTCTGCATGTGTGCAATTTTAGAGAAAAATTTCAATTTAAGTATCATTTTCAAATTTTTCTCCAGGATACAAGAGCTAAACACTTACTTTTTTATTTTAAATGACAATGGAGTTGATTTTGTTGTGCAATTGCTTGTGTTTAATAGCTGTTGCAAAAAATTATAAGAGCTATATTAAAATTGGAAAAGCTGACAATGCGGCAGTAATTCAATTATGAAAATCCAAATGAAAAAAGAACTGCTAATGCTCATGGAAATGTTGTCATTCAAAATAAAGATTTTGTTAAAATGAGGAGTATCATAAGTTGCCATAAAGAAGTTTTAACCCCTTTTTGTTATGTCCTTAGCTGGGATGTCCGGGTATTGCAAAGTGAAAGGCCTTCTATAACACAGATGGGCAACAGGGCACTGAATTTCAACTTTCTTAGTGCTGCCAAAGGTTTTTGTTTCCTAGTTTATGCTTTTTTTAGTGTTCAGATTTTTGAAAAACTGCTGTGCGCAGACACATACAAGGCACCCTCGAGAGTGATGTGATAACCAGATCCTTGTACATGAGGCAGTGAACCATACAAGTAGGAGTTCACTTTCTCTGTGTTTCCTGAGTTTGCTGGTACCTCGCACCTTTCGTGGACAAGAAACTTGGCATGAGCCAGCAATATGCACTTGCAGCCCACGAATCCAATCATATCCTGAGCTGCATCAATTGCAGCGTGGCCAGCAGTTCCAGGGAGGTGATTCTGCCCATTTACTCTGCTTTCATGAGACCCCACCTGGAGAGCAGCATCCTGCTCTGGGGCCTTCAACACAAGAAATACATGAACCTGTTGAAATGAGTCCAGAGGAGGACCACAAAGATCATCAGAGGACTGGAGCACCTCTCCTACGAAGACAGGCTAATGGGGTTGGGGTTGTTCAACCTGGAGAAGAGAAGGCTCTGAGGAGACCTTATGGCAACGTCCAGTACCTAAAGGGGGCTGCAAGAGAGCTGGAGAGGGACTTTTGACAAGAGCATGTACTGATAGGACAAGGAGGAATGGCTTTAAAATGAAACAGGGATGATTAAGACTAGCTATTAGGAAGAAATTTTTTCCTCTGAGAGTGGTAAGACGCTGACACAGGTTGACCAGAGACTGTGCATGCCCCATCCCTGGAAATGTTTAAGGTCAGGTTGGACTGGGCTTTGAGCAACTTGATCTAATGTGTGGCATCCCTGCCCATGGCAGGGGGTTGGAACTAGATGATCTTTGAGGTCCTTCCAATGCAAACCATTCTATTATTCTATAACACACATTCTCCACTTGAAACTTTACCAGCAACTGGGGTCTTGTTGTTGACTTTCTCCTTTCTGGTGTTTTTCATATTGGATAAGTACTACACTTTTCTCAGACCTTTGCCTTAGACTCATCTTTGTGGCTTCCTGTTATAAACTGTAGGAACTTAACAACTACACCTGAGACTTAAATCCCTCTTTTGGATTTGGCTGAATGTTAGCTGGTCAGTTAAAAGATGGAAAGACAACCACAAACAACCCCCCCCCCAGACAAATAAGAGAAAATAAATCTTGTTGCTTTATTAAGTCAAGAAAAATGACAAAAGCAAATGGTATGCAAAAGGAGTTCAGACAGCTAATAGTTTCTCTCTTTTTCATTTTTTTATTACTGTGTGTTGTTATGCAATATATTTTCCTAAAATACTCTGAAAAAAACCAGTTATTTGTTTTATTTTTCTCAATTTGGAATTTGAAATAGTGTAACTTCTCCCCCTTGATCTCCTTGATCTTCGTCCTGGCTTTGACTGGGGTTAAAACATGACATAAGGTCAATAAGGACTACATGTAAGACTTTCTGATCCTTAGTCTGAGTCAGAGGTTCAAAGAGTTTGAATACAGAATTTTCATGTGAGGAAAGAAAGAAAATACTGGAACTATCTTGGGATGTGCTATAATGAGTGAATCATCATTGTCTCTTTCTGTACCCTTGTCTTACTCAGCAGGTTTCACCTTGTTGAATGTATTTTTAACAGGCAAGTACTAGTTCAAAATGTGCACACACACACATCACAGCAGCCACAGCGAGTCCCTGCTTGGAGGCAAGAAACAAGCAAACAAACAAAAGGAATGGATACCTCAACCCACTCACACAGCTCTGTCTCTGGAGCATTGCATGTTTTTGTAATGCAGCTCAAATAGAGACTGATAGAGAAGAAAATGAAAACCCAAATCAACCCACAGTATTTTCTGGCCTCAGGGATAGTGAGGTGACAGTGTTCTGCTCTTTCACTTTTCTCCTGGACATTTGACCAAAATGACCAAGTCTATAAATCCTAATATTAAGTCCCATTCTTTTCTCATGGGCGGAAGAAATTCTGTTAGCTGACATTTCATGGTTTCTTTCAGTCATTCCAAAATCTGTAATATAACTTATTTCCTTTTCCAAAAATTTGAGGTCTTTTTTTTGGTCTTGTTTTGTTGTTTGTTTGTTGTTTTTTTTTTTAAATTTTATTTGTGAATATTTAGCAAGCACAAAATTTGTGTTTGGAAAGATTATATAAGAACCTTTAATGTCTACCTGCCACTGTGAAAAACTATGTTGATGCCAGCTAGTTAGATTATTTCTTTACTGTGAGTAAAGGGTTTTATTCCTCATATATTAGAGTAACAAGGGCCCAGTAAATTGATTCATTCTACAAAAATAAGCTTCCAGCATACAAAAGTTGAAGATTCAAGCTAAAGAAATCACAGTGTCTTATGGTAGTAGTGATCATGACCAAGAGTAACTTAGTGAATCCAAAAGAAGCCTCTAATTTAATTCAGTGCAAGCTGTGCTAAGCTTACAAAAATAATTTAGTTTTTTTATGTAATATTATGAGTGAAAAGTGGCAAAGCTGGGATCTGTAGGACAAACAATAACAGAACTTCAGAATGGGAGTGATTTCTTCCAGTCATGATACAGCTCTGGGCTGATTTGTGTATGTTGTAGTTCAAGATGAAAAGTTGGATTCCCAGGGCTTATATACTAAGGTACATTGATTGGAACACGCCCATGTAGGAGTGTGCATGGTTAGTACGAAACACGGCACTGTTAGAGGGTGTTGCATGCCTAGATCTTAGCATGATACACCATTAAAATTTTGCTGACATATGCACCCAGTCTACATGACTGTGTGCAATAGACCTATCCTCCACAGCTGTGAAATTTAACATCTAGAACTGCTGATTTCCACTTGCAAATAAGCTTCTGTCTAGTGCAGCCTAATGTGGTGCTGCCACTTCCTGTGACCATGCAGTAGCTCCTATTGCTTCACTGTACTATCAGCTTTGTTTCTAGTCTTCCTTCAGACCTGGTTTGTGGACTGGTGTGGACAGGGTGGGATACACAAACCCCATGACACTGACAACTGTGATTCAGAACCTCATGAAAGGATAAATAATTTCCTAAAGGACTGCATTACTTAGTCGTGGGTGCTCATGAGCGCTGCCTTATGTGCATTCCCAGGGCCTGGAGTGCATCACCATTCCAGGAGATTAGATGTCTGAGTCAAGGAGTTTAGCTGGTTGAGTCCAAGATCAGCTTTATTACTGGTAAGAACTGTTGTGGAGAAGCTAAAAACAAGGTCCTACACCACCTTTCCTGTGGTAGCTATTTTTAAGCTCTGGCCTAACCACCAGCCCCCACCTGGCCTACAGTGCAGATGTATTGCAGCTACATCTGCATTTGGGTTTGTGCCTCCTCTATCTGGAGGTTTTGGGTGGTCATCGGTCTGTTTCTGACCCTGACCATCACCTCTAGTCCTTATCCTGACCAGACTTGCCACTTCTAGTGATCAGGCTCTTGCCTGTCTTGTTCCCTCTGGTCTCAGTTCCCTTTCCTGGAGGCCCTTCCTGCTCCCTGAAAGCTAAGATCTGAAGCTGATTGGAGAAAGAACACCAACTGTTTTGATCAGATGTACAAGAACTTTGCATTCAGCCTGGCTGCAAAGATCTGTGGAAGCCTCCAGCACTACTAGACCATGCTGAGCACCAAACTGGGTGTTCAGTTCTTAACAGCCAATGTGACAGCTCTAAACAGGATAAATTATTATGATTGAAATATTTAATGGGCATCTTTCACCTGGCTAATCAAGTTGGATATTTCACTGTAGGATGTGTTTTCCTTTTATAGACATAAAATGTCAACTATTTAAATGTTATATTTCTCTATTTTTCTCTAACAGTGTGGGATTATATTATTCCCTGCTGTAGAAAAAGCTATTAAAAATCAAAAAACTACATGAATTTTTCTTACCCTAGATTTCTGTCCTTTTCCTGAAATGAATCTTCCTTTTCTGATTTTGTTTTTCTTTTTATCTTATCTTTCAAGCTATCTTGATAATACTAAACATAATCCTTAAGTCATATTTACAATTCCTTCTCTCAATGAGTATGGGACAGTAGACAATGGAGTTTGGTATCTTAAATGAGCTAAGGAGTTATTCTCAGTTGCTGGTACTGTGGTTTGTCTTCAGAATTTTTTCTTTTCTCATCCCAGTCCTCAGAACTTTTGTGCACACGTATGAAAGGTTGTTACTGTATTTTGCTGAAAAATTATCAAACCTTTTCAGACATAATTATAGATCGTTACATGACACTGCATTTTCCAGCATGCTTTAGTTAGGATGCATCAAAACCGGAATATGACATTTAATAGCTAAAGAATCTTCCCCCGACATCCTTCACAAGTCTCCTCATCTACTGTCTTCATGTTTCTGTTTTCTTTGCTGGCTATCTTCCCAGAACTCTGGTGTTGAATGTTATTGATGAAATGTTTGGTTCAACTCTATGCAATGATTCTCAGAAAATTAATCCCCACACAGTGTATACTTTAAGCACAGTGATATATTCCTACAAATGAATAATAATGATATACAAAGGACCAAAAATTTTGATTAGTGAACACTTCAGAAAGACATAACCAAGAAAGAATAGCAAATCATTGAAAACAGTTTGTGGAATGGACAATGTTTCCTTCTTTTTTCAAGTCATTTATTGCAGCTAAGAAAAGCTGGTTAGGAAACTCTGAGCTGAGAATGTGCCAGAAAAACCTAAGTTAACACTTGTACAACTCTGCCATTTAAAAATTATGTTTTCCTAAGCAGTTCAGCATGAAGAAATGATAGTAGGTGATATTCTTGTTTAGTCAGAAGTGACAGAGCCATTTGACTTCATGAGCAGTAAACAGGACAGTAAAAATAACAGTAACCAACTAGCAGATTCAGCAGTAAAACTAGATTAACATAATGGGGAAAGAACATTGGAAGAACGTGTGGGGATTTTGACTTCAGTTTCTCTAGTGTACATAAGGGAGTCAGCTGACATAAGTAAAAAAATAAACATACTTTGAAGCATATGAGAAGAGAATTTTGAGTCAAAATTTTAATTACCATGATCAAAAGACTAGAGTTCATTTAGAGATTATATTTCAGTTTAAAATTATAACAAGAATATGTTCTTCCCTAGAATTTTTGCATTTCCATTCTCTGTTACAGATCCTGTGCTGTTTTCCGCACTTTATAAATCTTTATACACTCCAAGACCTTTTTCCTTGTGGGGTGTTTCTCTTTACAAACCTCATAATTTTTTGTGCTCTTTGTTAGCTATACTTAACGCGTAAATTTGAGAAGGTATTTGCTGCCCCAGACCGGTGGAAAGTACCGCCAGCTCCATACTGTCACTGTTAGCAGACTGTAAATTTTGCTAGCTTTATCACCTAGTCCCCTCTAGGTGATTGCTCATGTCCACTGCTGACACAGCTACCCAGGGGACATAAACATAAGGTGGTGTATTAACATATGACATGATTCAGAGATGGAAGCATTAAGGAAAAAAAAATTATTTCTGAACTTCTCTTTGTCATCTCAGTAAAAAAAGAAGACCATCAAGGCCTATATTTTGCATTATTAAGTCAACCTTAAATTCAGGGTACAAATAATTATGGGAATTCTGTCTAGATTCTGTATCTCTTCTCTGAGTCAGGCAGAATGACAGTAAAGGACAAAAGAAGTGTAGCATACTGCAGAAGGAATGCAAGAAAGGGGTGGAACAGATGGAGCAAGATGACTTTGGTGGTGCATAATAGGGTTGTCACAGATATTTAAAGAGAGATCAGAGTCTAATTCTGATTTTACCTATTTTTTTCAATAGGTACTGTAGGAGTTTTGACAGTAACACAGGACTTCTTGTAAAACTCATTTTTCTTACCCCAGAGTAAGATAATAAGAGAATTTGGTCCATTATTTTTGAAAATTTATCATCTTTAACAGGAAACAATTACTAGCAATTGTGAATTTTTCTCATGATTTAAGATCTCAATGGATGGTATCAGTATATACTGGAAAATTAAAAATGCAAACAAGCTGGAATCTGGTAAGTTTTAAGTCCCACTTTTGCTGCTTATTGTAGAAATAAAAATACAAAAAGAACCCCAAATTCCAGGAAAACTAAAAAGGAAAAGGGGAGAAGGAGTAGAGATCCTTATGGCTCACTATATGATAGCCAGTACACTTGGAAGTCTCTTGCCTTGGACTACCTCACATTCCTTTTGAAAGACAGTGTCTCTCATTAAACATGAAGAACAGAAGAAAAATACTAAGTTCTTCTCCTCATCTTCTATTGGTTCAAAGCCTTAACAAAAAGAAATAAATTTGAATGATAGACATCTCCTTCACACTTGTGAAATGAGGCATTGTTCCCTTGTGTGGAGAGAACAATCCTTCAATGCACAAAATTACCTTGTCATCCTGGAGGTTTATGAGTCTGTCATGTGATTTTCTAAATGCACACTGTATTCTTGGGAATAAAATCAAGATTGTTGACCAAAAGAAAGCAGTGGATGAGGAAGCTCTGTTGGTGCTGCAAATGTTCAGTTCTGAGAGGAAGCCAGCAATTCCAGATTTCTCTGCTCATCTGTATACCAATGGTTAAATATAAAAGTCTAATGATCAGATGAGCAATGTACAGGAAAAGTTAGGACTCTAAAGGCCTTTTAGACTAAAAAGGTTTCATTTGCAACTAAATTTTTCACATATTGTCCGTGCTTTCACAGTGCAGCATCTTTGCTATTCTATTTCACTATTCCTTAAGTAGTTAACCCTCATGGTTATGAGGGTGCATGGTGAACCACTCCCCCACCCCCCTTCCTTGGTTTAACGTTTACATAAAGCACCTGGACTAAAAGGCAGTGGCAGAATATTTCATTGTTACTGGAGCATACAAAAAGAGCAGTCTTCTGGAAATAGCAATGGGTAGAAAGTTGATCATACTGGACAAGGGGGAGAAGACAGTAAGTGTAGAGATGATACAGTGATCTAAATTTAAGCCTCAGCAGTTTTCAGAAAGAGCTCTTTCTCTGAGGAATAATAGTAACAGTGATAGTAACAGCTGTCTCTGGAGTCTCCCCACTCACAGAGTGATCTGAAATTTCTTAACATGAAGACTTAAAAAAAAAAGCTTTTGCTAATATGCTCTGAGGCCACAATAATACTTCACTAAGGCCACTACACAGTCAAAACAGCAGCTGCTCAACGATAGCCTGAAATGGATCTGAACTAATGAACTAAGGTAACATTTTCAAAAGCATGTATATGACCTGGCTTCTTAGCAAGGTTTTAAAATGTGTCTGAGAAAGATGAGGTGCTTAAATATGCAGATACCTGGCTATATTTTTCTCCCCTCAGAAATGTCAGTGTACTTAACTTTTATTGATTTCAGAGACATTAATTTCAATGAGAGTGGACTAGCAAGACACTTTCAGAAAATCCTACCAAGCATCTACATGAAACTTAAAGCCTTTAAATACCTTCGTAAATCTGACCCTTTTGTACTTAGAAATACTTAGAATCACAGTGAAGGGCAGTGGGATTTGGACTCTGAATACCTGTGACTTAGACAAGTGGGTGCTTTTGGAAGTCCTGAGAGATAGGAATGAGTTTGTTACTTTATACTCGTCTGTGATTTTTTTTTTCCTTCAGTCCATTAACATGAACAAATAAAATATACAGGCATGTGGTTTACCGTACAATAGCAGTGAAGCAGGACATACACACTGCCGTAAAATGTTAAGTAAGAAATTAAGGTTGTGATTGATATTCGTCCTGGCTAAATCTGAATAGAGAAAAAGACAATAAAAGTGAATGTACTTGAGAAGATATATCTTTTCTCAAAACTGAACTATCAACGAGGACTAAACTTTTTTTTTTTTGTTGGATTTTATTGTTGTTGCTTTTTAACAGAATACATTTTTATGAGATATGAAATCCCCAGTAGTGCTGAGAAATGGTTGTTATTCCTCTTGGGTACTAATGAACTATCACCATGAGATCTTTAATAGAAATAGGGGGAAAAAATATGCTTTTCCAACTGCAGAAATTCATTGACACAATTAAGGATTGATTTCATGAGTCTCAAACCTCCTAATATACAGATGACTCTTGGCAGGAGCAGGAACTCCAGTCACTTAAGACCATCTTAACAAAGCAACAAGGGATCACAGTCTTCATGGTCCACAAGGATCGAAGAAAACAAGGAGTCTGCTGCCATTCATCTCTGTATGTATGAGCTTATTTTTACAGTTTCCAGGGAGTAGATGGAATCATTTTGTTTCTTCTCCTGACCAGTTTTGAGTCATGAATATATAGATTGAGAATTTCCTGCCATGAAATCTAATGCAAAGGAACATTTGTCTTATACAGAACATACTATTCATTGTTTTGGTGTCTCTTGTAGAGACTCTTTTCTCATAGCCATTTCTTACCATTTTGCCATATGAATGGCAAATCAGTTTTGTTATCAACATAGGACTGAAATAGAGATGGCACATATAAACCTTTAACTATTAGTTTTATTGGATTGATAAGGAAAATGTTTTCCTTGTCAAATTGAGAATAAATTTCACATTAAATGAAAACTTCTGCAAAAGACAAGTATATTTTTGTCTTAAATTATGTCTAAAACTCCAAAATGTGTTTTTCCAATTGAAAACTGTTGTTGCAAATATATAGTTACTAGTTTTATTCATCTCTCAACAATCAATTTATCCCCCAAGAAATCAAAGAAAATTGCAATACATATGTAAAGATTTCATGTTCATCTTAAAATACCTCCTCTAAGTAAACTTAGGTTTACTGTGCAGTGATTACAGTCTTTCTGTATCTTTGGGCTTGTATGACTTCACTGCAGCTACTTTGGCATCCATACTGTCAGCTGTAAACTATCACATCTCCACCTACCATTTTCAGAATACTATAAATGTCTATAAAGCCCATGTTCTCTTGTTCTACAAATGTCATTACAAGAAGAACACCAGGGATTTGCAGCAAAATTTCTAGGGTGGATGTCATGGATGGTGGCAGCAGGACTACCAACAATCCAAGCAATCAATCAATTCCTGTAGTCCAGTGACATCTGTGCCTGAGACCGGACTATGGCTCTGTCATCTTGGCTACTCTCCATCCATATGTAAATTCCCTAAAATTTCACTTAAATCTGGACGTCACCATGAGTTGGCCTGCATGTAGTGTGGATAGGCGGTAAGTTTGGATATCATCCAATCCTTATCTGATCTAATTGACATGAATTTACATTTGATAAATAGCAAAAATGCACCCTTACTGGACCAGAATTATCTTTTATATGTTGGGTTACATCTTATTCAGCAGGAAATCTACAGGACATAATGGCACAACTCTCAGATGCTAAACTTGCCCTTTTTTCTGCTATTAGTAGCTAGACTGTGCAATACTTGTGATGAGAAGGGCTTGCTGCTAGAAATTATCAGTAGAAAGACTCATGAAAGGAAATGATCACATGGATGAGCGACAACTGAACAAATACACCTCTGAACCATCAGTGAACTCCAACTCCTGGTCTTTAATATCTTCTCTTTCCAATGTCTCAGAGAAGATGATTTTCTTAACAGCAAAACTCCACAATGTAGATTTGACACATTTGAGTCTAAATTAAACTAACTCAAGGTAGATTTTACACAACTGAGTTTAAATTAAACTCTGTTTCAAACAAAATTATGTTTGAAAAAGTGTACAGGAGGTATAGAACAAAAAGCCAATGGCATGATAATAAGATAAAGGGGGTTTTTAATTTGAAAATAATAGCCTGAAAACTTACACTTTGGCATTTATCAAAATAAAGTACAAGTCAGTTGTAAATGACGATATATGGAAAATTTTGTTAAACCTACATATATTTAGTTTTGGAGTTTTAATGGCTCTGTGTCATGTCCAGCCAATATGTTGATGGTAAGTACGTAGCTTTACTTTATCTTCTTTGTTCACCTTAGCTTTGTATCTGATTTCTGGTTATTGACTCTTTCCTTAGGTTATGTCTCAGTAATTATGATTGATAATATTTTCAAACGTATCTGAAAAGAATTTACAAATTTAAGAATGTAGGTTAGAAATCAGATATTTTGATACATATGCACACACCCAGGTGAGGGGAAAAATCATTTGCTTTAGAAAACCTTATAGGTAGTGCAGAGAATGATTACATCTACTTCCTTGTAGACCTGCATATCTCTGTAGGTTCCTGTAGTGATTAAACTCCCTATAGAGTTGGTATCTCCTTTTGTCCTTAACAGGAACAGTCTATACAAACTGAGAATCACCTATCTCCCATCTACAATCCTCTGATATCCAAATTTGGATGGTGAATCATCTATACTTTTCCAAAGTCCACTACAGGATCTAGAAAATTTAAATTTGATTAGGACTATGAATCCTTTCATTTCTAGTGATGCATTGAAGATAGTATGTTTCTTGTCTAATGGTGTGATGATACAGCATCATGCCCACACAATATTCATATACTTTATTTTAGAGAAAATGTAAATTGTTCCCTAGAAAAAGGGATTAGAACAAGTTAACTCTCCTTTCTGTAGATCTTTCTGTTATTGAACTATAATGCTGAATGTAAATCACTAGATGCAGTGAGTCCTAAGTGGACTAATTACATCCTACCAGTTCCCTATGTTCTCAATGGAGAGGTAAATAGGTAATTTACATAAGCAGAAATCCCTCTTTTCAGGTCCTCAAAAGAACTTAAGCTCTCCACAGATTGTACTCAAAATTTGTGAGTTTACTTGCCTAACTGTCAACAGAGAGGATGGCACAAGTTTCAGACCAGGAGTCATGGAGTAGCTCAGACCCCAAGGTACTGGCTTGGAGTAGTATGCAGATCTGTGTTGTCATGAATACAAGAAATATTTCTGTTGCTCATCAGTAGTTATAATACTAGAGCTATTATGCCAAGTATGTGAAGACAATTTACACTAAAGAACAGTTTTTAAATATATTTGATTAAGAAGAAAAATTGTTTAATTTTGATAAATGAATTCTGGATACAAATGTAGAAAAAATCTTAGATTTTTTTAAATCTCTGAACAATAATGATTTCTTCTAATGTCTTAGACCTTTGCTCTTATGGCTTCATATATTTGGGTTTCTTCAATGACGAGGATCTCAAAGTTACTGTAGTTGAATAAAAACTAGTCAAAATATGTCTATTATTTTTTCTATACTTAACCATCTGTGCTGCTTATTTTCGTTATCTAACAAGATTTAATGCACTCTTTTTAAAAACCAAAATTCTTCTATATGATTTATTACTTGATTATTGGATTTGTCTTTTGAAGTTATTGCAGTAATTGTTTCTGGAACTAAATAAAATTCAAATTGGGGCAAATAATCCAATGTTTTACCCTGTGGTGTCAGGACGCCTTATTGCACACAGAAAGAAACTTCCCAAGCGTAAATTACTGCATTTCCCACTCTAACAAATTGTTCACTGAAATACTGTTCCAAATAATGACATATTCAATCTACTGCATGGCTTTGAGGAAATGATGCTATGACATTTATACTAAACCTCACCCAACTTCCTGGCCATCTTACTTTTAAATGTCTTTAACAATATGTGGAACCACTTGACTCTCTGTCATGGTGCATGTTGTCTCTCCACCATGACTCACCTCTGCCTGAAATTTGCCCTGGCAATGTGAGCTGGAGTTTGTCTCATACAGACAACCAATAATGAAGTTACACCACAGCTATATAACTCCACAGGCAGCTAAAGGAAAGAATTGGGCTCATTATTTTTCTTTGGCCTTGTTACTGTAGCAACTGGGGAGTAAGGAGATGGTAATTTACTGCTGGCAGACATAAGCAGCAGCTTTCTGCCACTTACTCCTTCTCTCCTGCCACCCAGAGAGCTGGAACTCTACCCACCAGCCAGCAGCAGTAAAAGTAATAAACTGACACATAGTATTTATTTTTCATATCTACTTGCAAGATACAGAGAAAAATATAGGATACACTTATTCCCTGAAGTCCAAGACACTGTATGTCTCAGGAAAAAGCCATGACACATAACAGAATAAAGAATAGAGAAACATGCACTTTTGTTCTTGCTTACAATGGTGCTACTTCATTGGAGCTCTGGTGTCTTATTTTTAAGTACAGTTCTTCAACAGAACCAATAATTGTGATATCCAAAATGATAAAATGGAGTTGGAATAAAATGGTGGAGGATAGCAACAGATATATAGAACAGAATGTCAAAGCATAATCTATTGACTGCAAAATATTCCTGCATGTTATTCATATTTATTGAAATGCTCTCTTTCTATTTCACAGACACAGTAAAGGGAGAGTCATTAATACACATCTCTGTAGAGTTATAAGGAGGCTATAAGAGATACTCTATTGTTATGCAGATGGCCCTTGGTCTAGGGGGCTTGAATAAAGTACCATTGTGCATCTAATTAACTCTAAAATGACTGTGCCAATTGCTTAGCTATGTTTGAAACCTTCTGTTCTCATATGTTTTGATGAGTTGTTTATTCACAAAAAATACTAGGATGTTTTGTTGGCCTCAAAGCAGCACTCAGAAAGGTACTGAAGTTTGCAGAATTAGCTTACGCCCACTTGTCAGGCTAGCAGAATGCATTAACAAACTTCAGGAAGTGTTCCCTTAGACCATCATTGATTGAAGGGTAAAGTCTATGACTGTAGCCTGTAAATATTCCCTGGCAGTAATTCAATAGAGCTGGGACTCACTGTTCTGTAATGAACTGCAACTCTAACTTCCTGTTAAACTAAGCTAGCACCCAAGTTCGTTACAGAAGTCTTTAGGAAATGAGGCTACCATGATCCTTACTCAAGTCTTTAAGAGATTAGTAGCAAATTAAATGCTGGCACACAAAGTAAATTAGAACATCAAACGATACTGGAATAATAAACTTTAAACAGTGTACCAAATTATGTTCAGCTTGCAAAAGGCAAGATATGTAAATTAAGCCCAATGCACCAGGCAACCACTGTGCATATAACTGTGTGAAATGTAATGGGAGGTGCATGTATTTATAGCCATTTTGAATTTATTTGACTGATTCCTCCGTAGGTAGCCTCCAGGAGTACATTAAGGCAAATGTTGACATATGGTTTAGTCCTGCATTTGCAAACATATACTGTACAACCACATTAAAACAACAACAGCTCACATATGTTTATTTACTGATCAGGCGCTTGGGAGAAAACAGTTTGTTTCTTGGATGTTACTTCACTTAATTTAAAGGATACTCCAATACATGCATGGATATCTTTGCTTTCTCTAGGGCTTCCACAACTTTTTATGCTCCCTGCACATGGGAAACTTGTGACTTTTGGAAAGGACCTTATGCATAAATTATATGCATGTAGAGAAAGTGGGGAAGAAGGAAGGGGCATCTTCCTTTATTTGCATGATAAAAGTTTCAAACCGCATTCCCTCCCCACGTAACTGTACACAGCAGATCTGTATATTGAAGTATGTAGAGTGTATGAAATGGAAACCAGTGATGACTGGCATTCCTCAGCAGTCAGTATTGGGATCAGCACTGTTTAACATCTTTGTTGGTGACATGGACAGTGGGATTGAATGCACACACTCAACACATTGCCAACAACACCAAGCTGTGTGGTGCAGTCAACATGCTGGAGGGAAGGGATGCCATCCAGACAGACTTTGACAGGCTTGAGTGGTGGGCCCATGCAAACCTCATGAAATTCATCAAGGCCGAGTGAAAGTTCCTGCACAAGGATCAAGGCAATCCCAAGCACAAATACAGGCTGAATAGAGAATGGATTAAGAGCAACCCTGAGGAAAAAGACTTGGTGTTAGTGGTGGACAAGAAGCTCGACAAGACCCAGCAATGTGTACCTGCAGTCCAAAAAGTCAACCATATAGGCTGCATCAAAAGCAGTGGGGTCAGCAGGTTGAGGGAAGTGATTCTGCCCTTTACTCCACTCTTGTGAGTCCTCACCTGGAGTATCCCACCCAGTTCTGGGTACCCCAACAGAAGGACATGAACCTGTTGGATTGGGTCCAGAGGAGAGCCATGAAAATGATCAGAGGTATGGAGTACCTCTCCTATGAAGACAGCCTGAGAGAGTTGGGGTTGTTCAGCCTGGGTAAGGCTCTGGGGAGACCTTTAGGCAGCCTTCCAGTATCTAATGGGGGCTAAAAGAGAGCTGGAGAGGGACTTTTGTCAAGGGCATGTACTAATAGGACAAGGGGGAGTGGCTTTATTCTGAAAGTGGATAGGTTTAGATGAGATATTAGCAAGAATTTTGCTGTGAGGGTGGTGAGACACTGTGTAGAAGTAGTTGTGCTTTTGGAAGAATTTGTAACGGGAAAGCTAGAAATTCTGTTTTCACTTAGGAAGCCTGCAAAGTGCCTTCTGAAGAGGGTTAGAGGTTTTTTTCCATTCTGCAGTCCAGAGCGTGTTGCAAAGAAAGCTGTGTTATGTCTCTGCTATGCTGGAGAGAAATAATCCTAGCAGACATGCATAGAGGTGTTGGGAGCCTCTCCGTGGGGGAGAAACAGAGAGGATAAAGAGGACCTGGAGAGGGTGGGAACTTACCTTTTCTCCCTGGGGCCTGATGCTTCAATGAGCACTGTGAGGTATTTGTAAGTTTCTTGCATTCTGGCCTTCTAAATAAACTTTTGAATTCTTTCCACTGCCTTGGCATTTCTGGGGATACCTGTATATCTTACTTTACGCTTTGGCACAGGTTGTCCAGAGAAGTTGTGGATGCCCCATATCTGGCAGTCTTCAAGGTCAGGTTGGGACTTTGAACAATCTGGTCTAGTGGAAGGTGTCCCTGTCCATGGCAGGGAGTTGGAACTAGATGAACTTTAGGGTCCCTTCTAAACCAGACCATTTTATGATTATATGATTCTGTTGATATTAATTTTAAAATGGGCATATTAAAAGGAGCATATTAAAAAGAAGCACACAGTTTTTTCCTACCCCATTCCAGGTGAACGCTTTTACATTTGCACAGCAGACCAGTGCTACCTCTTGCATTCTTTTACCTCTGGCTTCATGATGTGCGTTCTTGAAAAAACAGTATCCTAATTTCAAAAGGAAAAGTTTACAGCTCTGTGATCTTAGACTCATAGAATCATTTAGGTTCCCTAAAGCCCACCCTCTGTAAATCTGTCTTTGCTCATATCTGAACATGTCTCTATGTTTTAGTTTTGAACACTATGCTGAGTTGTCAGGAGAAAAACTTTCTATTTAGGTTTGTTTCTTTTTTTTTTGTGTGTTTTGTTTTTCTTTTTTTTTGTTTCATTTTGTTTTTCATTTTTTTTGATTACTCTTTTGTTGTGTTTTTTTTGTTTGTTTTTGTTTGGTTGGGTTTTTTTATTGTTTTTGTTTTGTTTTGTGGTTTGGTTCTTTTTTTGGGGGGGGAAAGGATTCGAAAAATGTGTCAAACTGAATGGCTAAACTACACTAAAAAACTCTGGAAGGCCATTCTCAGCTTAGACATGGTCAAAAAAAATACACATTATGAAAACAAAAAAACTCGAAGTACAAAATTTAAACCTTCTTACTTGACAAAGTTTAGCTGCCTTTGAATTAGTATTCAAGTTTATGTATTATGAGCAATATCACTGGATTTTTTACTCAAATTGTCCTCAAATTTTCACTCAATTGTCCTCAGGGTAGCTGCTACTATCAAAAAAAAAAAGAAGAAAGGAAGGAAAAAAACGCACATCTTAAGCCCCTATTTCTTAGTAAAGTTTTATTACACTGCATAAAGTGTTTATATAAAAAGGATTAAAAAATGTATTAAAACAGAAATGCATTCTTAATAGCTGTTGCTTTGTGAGTGCTGCCCTGCATTACTACAATTGATTTTCACATCGTTTTCATGCTCCTGCAGTATGTCTGCCCTATTCGAAATGCACGGATTTGCAGTAAGAATAGAATATTGTCACCATCCATAAGACAGCAGCTAGATTTATGTGAACTGTGAAATCTTTTTAAAAACTTCTCAAGTCTCTTCCCAGGATGATCACTTTCCTCCTGGGTCCAAGATCTCTTTAACTGTTCTAAGGCTCTGTCTTGAGTCTGGAAGAGAAGTTTACTATCACATTGCCAAGCAGTAACTCATCCATCAGCAATGGTATGTTCTGTGAGTACTGATTGCACAATATAATTTTCTCCATGTATTGACGATGCTTTACTTGTCAGAGGCCTTTGAAAGTAGTCAGCTTTCATCAGTGGATCTTGACAACATGAAAAGGATGAGTCACCTGAAGGAAGCGTAGGGCATAGCATTTCAAAAGTGGTATCTGAAGATTGATTATTCTTTGTCCTTGACATCCTGCCAAGGGCCAAGTGCACTGAACATTTGGGAAGTAATGGAGCCTACAAATCACTGGTTGCCTACAATCCCAGTCAGGCCACAAGAGGATAGCATGCGCGACTTCAATTTTTATTACGTGTTGTAAGCTTTTGACTGTTCTGTGTTGTCACTTATGTGTCAAGACTGAGCTCTGACAGGGTGTCTGACCTGATTGAGATCAACAGTGATCTGTTAAAACTGAAAAAGGAAAAAAAAAAAGGCAAAATAAAAACACTATTGAGGGACTTTCTTTAACCGACCACAGTCGGTAGCTGTGCTATATGGAAACAAAACACGAGGGGCATGATAGTGTGTAGCAGTGCTCCTAGGTGAGATGGGTGGGTATAGGAACATGCTGCCAAAGTGTTTTGTAATGTATGAGCAATACATGGTGATGTTTGTTTTGTTGTTAGAGAAGCCTTTGTCCTATTGCACTTCTGGTTACTCACCACCTAAGTATTTCAGACTAAAAGAGAAAGCACCAAAAGCCTTGGTGATTTAAAACAGTTCCATTAGAACTATTTTAAAATCTTTTATAGGAAGATCAGTATATTATGTCTTAGGACTAAACTTCTCTAACATTATTAGTGCTACTGATCATGTCCTGTTAAGTGAGGATCTGGTAACAAGGAACTGTTTAGGGCTTTTGCCCTCCACTTTAAAAATACCAAACATTTTGTCCCATAAAAGCTAGATGAGGTAATAATAATAGTGTTTTTACAGCCATTTGTAACTCTAAACAAAGAAAAAGAGGACCAATGAGGCTATATTGACCCAAATTATGCTATATATTTTAATTACAGATCTTTAGGTATAGGATGCCCACTCAAAAAGGAAAGAGAAAACCTCTCAGGATAATGTCACCATATCCTTTGAGTGACATCTGAAAACAACACTATTCCTGAGTTATGTGTCAACGTTCTACCAAGTCAAAGGAAATATTAGAGTGCAGCTAACATCTGAACTAAATGAGAACATCTAGAAGATTCCTGTACATGGAGATTAACAGAGCTATTTTAATGTAGACAGTTGAATTTGCAGGATGTAAACCAGCATGAATTAAGAGCTCATTTTCCTCTGAATATTTAAAGTCAAAGTATATATTTTCTGGAACCACCAAAGTGTTCCCAAAGCTATGGTATTTCTTTTCTATAAGATAGCACTGATATAAAATAATTTAAAAGTTTCTACCTGTAGTACCATTTAGAAGGAAACTTTCAGATGTTATTTATCTTACTGGGATCTATAAATCTTTGCAACTACTTAAAATTGAACCAGTATTTATCGCTCTCTCGTTGAATACAGACAAATAGCTCATTCTAGTACATAGGAAGAAAAGCAATAGTTCACAGATTAAATAAAACCCTTTAATGTTGCAGATGCTTTTGATCCTGACATAACATAATGCCCTCTGAAACAACAGAAGCGTCATGTGAACCAGTATTTATGCTTCTATAGACTGGAGAAGTTATAAAGTGTTAGATGAAAATATTTCCTAACACTAGCTCTGTCTTTTGACAAAAAAAGCTCAAGTGTATTTTACCATTGTGGCATTATAGGCATAGCTTTTCATTGACAAAAATTTCCAGTAGTGACTTTTTAATAGACAAGAATTTCCTGACCTCATCTGGACAAACCTCTCCCCAAATCATATTTTTGATATGGTGTCATACTGGACATTGTCGAAAAACACACAAGTGAATGAGCTACCAAGCAGTTCTTTGGTTCAGCAAAATGTAAAAAAAAAATCAAATACTTGAGATCTTTTCTGCAATATTTTCCCTTCATTTCCTTCAGTTTAATGTTCCTAGTTCTAGCTTTTTGTCTTTTACAATAACATAGCTTCACCAGCATTGGTAATTGCACTGCTTCTGTGCTTACACACAGGCATTGTAACATATCTTTGTCATCCATAATTAAGGACAACAGATCAAATTAGAATAAAAAATTGCAAAACAAGAAAAAATTACATTGATAAGAAAAGTCCATGCTATAATTTTTCAATTGATTTGCCACAGCCTACTGATTTTTTCAAGCAATTAGAAAGTCAAAATGTAGAAAAGTTCCAGGACTAAAACCAAAGTAACATAGCATCAGCATGTGTTTTCCTCCAAATTAGGTAACAGCAATAAAATCAAGAACCTGTTTAAATAATACAAAAATAATATTAATAAGCAAAAAACCTGACATGTCTGTGAAAAAATACAGAAGTTTCACCTCAGAGAAAGCAGGACAGTGCATAGGAGGATCAGGGGAGACCTTATTACTAATAAAAAACAGGGTGAAGAAGGTATTGAGTATCTAGGTGTTTCCACAATGTTTGTCACCAGGTCCTCTGTCCACTTCAGCAGTCCACACATTCTTCAGATTTTCTTTTGCTGCTGCTGTACCTCTAGAAGCTCTTCTTGTTGCCCTTCAAAGCACTCATCAGATTCATCACTTCATGGGCTTTGGCTTTCCTAATTACATTCCTGCAGTTTCAGACAGTGTGTCTATATTCCTTTTTGGTTACCTCTTACTGTTTCTGTTTCTAGTACAATTATTTTCTATATTTGTCTTTTTGTTTGGAACTTGTTCATCTGTCAAGTTCTCCTACTACCTTTACATTATTGAAAATACTCCCAGCTCTTCACCTTCTGTCACAACACTGACCTTATTCCATCTTCAGCTTGTGATCAAGTGTAATTCCCAAATCCTTTCCCAGAAAAATGTTATGTTGTCCATCCTGTATAAGTTTTGATTTTGTATTTGCCCTTATTCAGCTTTTTTCTCCTCTTTCTCCCATTTGTCAAGGTAATTCTGAATTCTCGGATCTTGCCCTTCAGCATCATTCCAGATTCTCTCAGCTTTGGGCTGCCATGCATCAACTAAGTCATTGATTAAATATTGGAGAGAAACTCGGCATAGGATGAAATATCAAATTCCTTCCATTTTGACAGGGAACAACTGATAACTAAAAGAGGACTGTGATTTTCAATAGTTTTACATAACTTAGGGGAATGTGTTCACAAAAATACGTGAAACATATATAAAAACTAAGTTGAAGCTTCACATTTAAATGTAAATATCTAGCAGCAACAAAAGGATGAATTTCTGTGAAAACAATAGATTAACTAAGTAAAGGCCTTTTTTAGTTATTGATAGTATTCTCATTAGGATTTAAAATACTTTATACTATTTGCAATATTTGAAATATTGGATTTACATAAAATTATAGAACTGGGCTTTATTAACAAATTTCAATTTTCTAAATATAAAACCAAACAAATAAAAAAACCCAAACCAAAACCAAAATAAAACCAGCATTTGCTACTACAAAATCCTAAGTTCTAATTCCATACAATGTTTTGTAAAAGTCTAGAAAAGAAAATTTTGGTTTGTGTTTTGTAATGGTCTTAAAGTAAAATGCCACAGAATGGGAAATGTAATAGAGTTTCAGGTCAGGTTGTCTCTGTATCCTTCTCCTCATTATACAAAGAAGATAATGACAGAGCAGAATTTTATGGAAAATTAGAGCTTTCCTGTGAAAGGATATGGCTGAAAAGTCAGCTTGTACAATGCAATGTAATAGTAGCTTTTTCTTTTCAAACAGTATTTTAATCCAATCAGTCCTTAGTTTATAACTTGGCAAGATTGAGTTGAAACATCAGATGCAGGAGGTTTAAAGTTAGGATTCATCTCATCTAACCTTAGCCATCTAGAAGTCAGTTGTCTAATCAGAGTGAATTATTTAGGTGCTCTCTTATTACTGGAAAGAGAGAAGAATATTTACTCCTTCCTGAAATAAGTAGGATTAATCTAACTTTATTAGTGTTACTTATCTCTCTAAATTGACTAGTGAGGTAATCTTTATACTCTATTTAGGACAGCGCACTGGACTAAATATTAGCTTATGCAAAGGTAGGGTATATTTTAAGAATAAGAATGAACCATTTGCACTTTACAAAACAAGAATCCATCAGGAATAATACAGGAAAAAGTCAAAGTTTGAATATGCATTTTTTTAGTAAAGCCTATGAATTTGATACAGTTAGCAATGTGAAAAGGATAGACTTTCTTTTAACAATTCTTGCCCTTTATTTCCCCATAATAAATGAAATGACACTTCAGGGTGTGCATTCAGCACTGTGCCTTTCATTGAGATACCACATAAGACATATTTATTCTAAAGAAGTTACCATCTCACCTATAATGAAACAATAAAGTATCTCTGCTGGTACCCCTAAATTAGTAAAATATAACTGGAATACTAGAGAGGCAGATATTGAGGACCAAGAATCAGAGTGGGAATGATTTCAGAAGTTGAAAAATACGTACAGCGATTGAAAGGACTTTATGATGCAGACTTTACAGTTATCATGTATATATACATTGTATGTTTCCCCAGAATTTGTACCTCCTGGGCATGTCCCAGCTTGTTCACTTCCCTATTTCTCTGCTAATTGGCCGGAGAATCTGCAGAGAGGAGACAGCTCCCATTCACCCTTTCCGTCCCCGGTCCCTCCTGCGCTCCTCCCCCTTTTTTGCCCATGTCCCTATCCTGGTTTGTCCCCCTGCTTGTCTGTCTCATGCTCCACCCTATCTTCTGGCCCTTTCCCCTCCTGAACTGATAAAAAACCGCGTGTGCGTTGGAATAAAGGATTTTACCTGCACCCTACCTTGTGTCCCGGACTCATGCTGTGCCACGGCCTCATCCCCCCTTCGGACTGCAGCAGGCAGAGGCCTACATTACCTCAAATACATACACCTTCTGTTACATTAGTTCTTCAGGACTTTTCTTTCTGCATGAATTATGTTCTCTAAAAATAACAATAATCACTTACAAATAGAGCTGTATTTCAAAACAACCCTTATGTAGACCAGGCTTAAGCTAACAGAAAGAAAAAAAATTGTGAAGAAAATGTATAAGAATAGTTATGCCTAAATTCATATTCCCTTTTTGATCAATACCGATACACTTTCAGAACTCAGCCATTAGGTAGTATGGCATATAAAATATAATTAGATAATAGTCCTCGCAATATCCTTGAAATCTTCCCTGGCCCTTTCTGGAAAGCTGGAAGGCACCTTGACATTTACTTGTGGCACCTTGGAAAGCCTTGAAGAAAAATTATACATAATATGTAGCTCCTGGTAAAAGTGACTGAATTGCAATGCATTGCTGCTGATAATACAGATCTATTTAACCAGCAGTAAATAGATCTGTACTGGTTGGTTAAAAGGAGAAATGGGGAGAGGGGTGGTTGTCTGGAAGGATTGTCTCCATAATACAAAGATGCTGAGATGGACAGAATTCAAAAGGTCAGTAAGGAATCAGGGAAAGTAATTGTAAGAGAGAAAACCAGACCAAACTAACGAAAAAATAGCTCTTGCAAGTAAGCTCAGATCTGTCACATATTTACTTAAGACCAAGAAAAAATAGATACATATCCAAAAGAAATATTTCTGGTTGGGACTCATGGTATGTTTCTTTTGTTAAACTAAAAGATTATTTAAAAGGTTTTGCTTGTGAGTCATGTTGACTAGTAACTCTGCAACCATGAGAATAGAATGAGATATGGATTTCACCAGTGTACTGAATTATACAGCTGTTTCCTAGATAGTATTGTTGAGACCAAAAAATAAGGGATAAAATTCCATATTGAATCCTAATGATTTTAGTCTCTCCTGACCTTATTCTCTTCCTCTCCTTTCTAGTCCCTCTCTCCTCAAATTCCTAATATACCCTGTTACGATTCTAAATTTTTCTCTTTCTTCCTTAGCTTGTAATCCAGCTTCATCCTTTTCTTCTACTCCTTTTCCTTATTTCTGACGCATGCTTGCTTCCCTCTCCCTCCTCCTTTTTCTCTCCCTGTTGCCAGCCCCTGTAAGCCCTAATTTTTTTAATCTCTGTGTTCGACTGTCTCCTTCCAGCATGCTCTGTTTCTGAATCCTTGCTCTTCTATTCGTGGACCTTGCTTTGGCCACCTACCTCATCCCTTCTCCCCTTCCTCTGTCTCCACTTGATTTCTTCTCCACTACCACAATATTTCTTTCTTGCTAGACTCTAAAAGAGGAAGCAGTGAAATCACAGAGACAGTTTCTCTGCTCATAGCTGCTGCATGAGACATGGGGTTGCAGGGGAGACTAACCCATGTGCAGAGGGATTATGTTCTGGTGCTGAGAGGATGCAATATCTGGTTGGGTGCAGCAGCTGACAGAGAGCACAGCCCTAGTGGAGCAGGCAGAATGCTTCCTGTCTGACCTCTGCTCCACAAAGCCAAACTGCATAAGCATCCAAAGCTTATATCTTTACCATGGAGAAGATGTCTGTGCCCACAGTTAGCAGTGTGTTCCTCAAGCAGCACCATTGCCTTTCCCATTCTGGAAGGCTAAGACCTCCTCTAGAGCACAGAGGTACATAAAGCTGGAAGGGTATGTGAAGTCAGAGAGCATCTCACTCATTGAATTACTTGTTTACGGACTCTTCAGTATAAAGAAATGTAGTGGGTTGGTTTTTGGATTTTCTAGGCCTTCCTTAGCAACAGGGTCGGAAATCTAAGGAAGTATTCCATATCATCCCTTTCCGTAACACAACATATAAAAGGCGCAGATAAGAGGCCTTCACTCTCTTTGCTCTTCTGGTGGCTGAAGACAACAGGTCCCTCTCGCAGACAGTTTTACTTGTATAGGCCAAAACCTGCCTGCTCCGACCTGCCCTTATCTCTGTTCCATTCGGGAGACATGGGGAGTTAGTTCTGCTGTCTTGTTCAGGGAAGTATTTAATTAGTTTTTTTGTATTTATTCTCTAGCTCTCTATTGAAGGTGTATATTTAGAAGATGTTTGGTTTTAGTTCTTCCCCTTCCCTTTTCCCTTTTCCTCCCCACTCCCCCCCTGAAGCTCCCTATCGTGTGTACAATATATTCAAATTGTATATATATAATTGTAAATATATATTTTTAATATAATCTGGTTGATTTCAGTTTCTCTCAGTTTCTATAATTTTTTTTCCTTTCCTCTCTTTGCCCAAAGGGGGAGGGAAGGGAGGGGTTTTCACTGAGCGTTTGGAGACTTGGCGGGAAGCCAGCTCAAACTTGCTCAAGGAAATAACACATAACTAGGAAATTCACAATGAAGACAACAACAAAGACCAGACCCTTTCAGATGTCAGTTCATTAAATGCACTGCTTAGAGATAACCCTGAAGAGGGTCAATCTGAACTTGTAACTGATAAGAAGGAAAAAACAAGACTAACATCACTATTATCAGATACTAAAGTGGGTTTGTGATAATTTGTTAAAATAGTATATTTTTTCAGGGGAAAGGCCAACAGTGGAGAAAAGGAAGGATCAGGATAGATTGGCCAAAAACAAGCACAGGGAAATGGAGAGGAGAGGGATAAGGGGCCCAGCTGCCTATCTTCTTATTAATCCTTTTACTAACAATTTTTTTCAGTGTAAACTCACTCCCTATCCTTTATGCGTGAATGCTGCAAGGTCTACGTGCCAGCAATCAGAAAAGGGCTGAACTGAAAGGACTCATAAATCCATGTGGCAGGAACTGTAGAGGCAAGGATACAATGCTTTGTGCATGTGTGTGTATGTGTCATTTGCTAGCACATTTTAAGCTTGACTAGCTGCCAAGTAGAGGGAGACCTGCACCAGGGAAGACTCAGGTTCTGGACCAGTGCCTAGGAAAGAGGCCCAGGGTCCTGGAATGTAGAGATCATCCTAACACTTGAGGAGTCTATGATTGTGGGTCTATGTGTGAGAATGCAGCTAACAGAGGCAGCTGGCAGATACTGCAATTAAGCACCTGGATTCTGCTTCTGGTCCTTCTGGAGACAAACTCCAAGGTCACTGGGAAGCATCTGGGAACTTTACGAGAAACTTGAGGGATGCCTGCTGCTGTCAGGCAAGGATGAGGTAAGGGGAATTACAAAGGTGTAGGCACAAGGAAGTTCTAGTAGCTTCTATTCAACATGATTGGCATAGAGTGCCTGGAGCCTCTGTTGCAGCTGCACCCTTCTTAGGGAAGGCTGGTGCATCTTCAGTCAGTGCTCAGAAGGGGCCCAGAACACAGCTCTCAGAGGCAGCAGTTTGTGCAGAAGAGTGTGCAGAAGGGGGTCTCCACTGAAATGCTGCCATTGTAATGGCAGTCAGACATTTCATGGAACAATTTCTCCAGCAGATGTGGAGCAACTGTCCCTGCCAGGGCAGAGGCTTTGATGTAGACTGAGCCTCAGGTGGTGGATGCAGCCCTCCAAGTCCCAGGCTGAAGGAACGAAGACAGAAACAATCACCTCTGCCTTGTGAGAGGTGTGCTGTCCTGGAAGATCTGTCCTGCCAGGTGGAGAAGTTAGGGGAAGAAGTGAGCAGACTGAGCAACATTTGCAAAGGTGAAAGGGAGATATACAGAATTATCTCTGAGACTCAACAGCTTGAAGTGCCCAAGCCCTCATATACAATAGAGAAGCAAGCAGTGTCAAACTCCACTGTCAAGGCAAGAAAAACCTCTAAAGAAGGGGAAGGATTGGCACTGATGATTTCAAGAGTAAGACTCCTGCCCCGCTTGAGGACTTACATCTGTAAAATAGGTTTACCACTCTGGAACGTGAAGGGAAGCCAGGTGTACCTACAAGCAAAGAATCTATTTCACTTACCTGTAAACCTTGCAAGATTACCAGGAAGAAATGGTAAGTCACCATAAGAGGTGACTCCCTGTTGCAGGCGACAGAGGCACCCAACTACCAGACTCAGCAGTCATCTGGAGAGGTTTACTGCCTGATGGAGGCCAGGACCAGGGATTTTTGGAGGGAGATATTTATGTGAGTTTTGGTGCATGTGTCTGTGT
>NW_016690323.1:926062-927228 GCF_001604755.1 Lepidothrix coronata | reverse complement strand
GAAGAGCAGCAACCACCTGCATGGGAATAGGATGAAGGGAACCCCAGGGTCCCAAAGTGCACCCAGTTGGGCTTTAGCACACAGGAAAAAGGAATTCAGAAGTCTGCTGCATCTGGCTGGTTCATTAACATCCTTTTAAAAAGATTTTCCCCTAAAATCCCAACCAATATGTGACTTTATAGTAGGAAAAGAAAAAAAAATCTCTAATAATATTTAAGCTTTGTCAAAACCCCAAAGTGACATAATTCAGGTTAAACAGTTTATATTAAACAAAATTAAAAGAAGCAAAGAGGAAGGAGTATGAAAGCCTTATTTTTCCTGCTTATAATGTCATTCACTGTCTTAGAATGAAAAATGTATTAATTGTCCTTCTGATTCAACAGAGACTATTACGCTCTTTTTTACCTCTTATGGTAACACAACATTAAGACACAAAGTGAATGATGATTTGAAGATTTCAGACACAGTGGGTTGCCACTGCCTCATCCCCTCTTCAGACTGTGGCATATGCACAGTGAGGATGTGTTTTCTTTCTATTAGCTGACCTGTCATACAGGGTTGAAGCCCCTTGTCCCTCCTCAGGGTGATAGGCAAGAAGTGTGCTCCCTACAGGCATTGGGACACACAGTGAGGACAGGGGAGCTGAGGAAGGAAAGGGCGAATGGAGGCTGTCTCCTCTCTGCAGCTTCTCCAGAAAATCAGCAGGGAAGCAGGGAAGTGAACAAGCCTGGACATGGCTGGGAGATACAAATTCTGGGGAAACATACAATGTGTATATACATAAGAACTGTAAAGTCTGCATCATAAAGTCCTTTCAATCGCTGTACATATTTTTCCATTTCTGAAATTGTTCCCATTCTGATTCTTGGTCCTCGACAGTGGGTCACAGTAAAAAGAGACCTCAGATAACTTCAATAAGCAATTCTCAGTATTTGAGAAGCAAGTGAACCATCTCATGAAGGTTTGGGGTTTTTTTATGAAGTCTGTAACTGTAGATTTACAGAACATGAAATTAATGCTTTTGCTAAAGTATAGGGAGCTCTAATTACTGTTTTTTATGTTGACAACACAAATTATTTCTGAGAGAAAAAAAAGCTGGATTAATTCTATTTCTGGAGGCAATAATGGGTTGATATATGGCAGCTTCTGTCTGGTGTTCATTGTCT